>NC_046985.1:13572322-13872322 GCF_009769545.1 Cyclopterus lumpus
GTCTCTCCACTCCTTTCTCAGAGTTGACGTTTCCACAGCATTATGAGCGCCCGGATGGTATTTATGTCCTGCTTCTTTTTCCACAGTGTGAGACACGTTAAAAAAATTAAATAAAAAGAAGAGAGATGGGCATAAAATGGGGTAAGAGCCAGAGGGTGTAAATGATCGGGGTGGAAGTAATCTGGGGGGATATTGTATTTCCAGTACAGTATGGCTGCAGGAGGGTTTTTATCGCTGGACGCTACAAAGCTGCTTCCAAGCACCTGTCTCATATTGGAGAGTGACGCTCTGCCTCTCAGTGTTGTTCACTCCATCATTGCTGTGGCAGGCAATGTGCTGGCAGAGGCTCCTCGGCAATCGGTTCCATCTCCGTGGGCACTCCGCGGACACACATCTTCACTTACGCATACTCAACTGCATTAAAACCCTTTTTCGACTGCACATAAGTCTTGCAAAGACAGCCGTGCTGTGTGAAAAAGCATAATCTACTTATCAGACTAGATGTATATCACGCTATGAAAACAGCCCCTTGGTTTGAGTCATCTCTCAGCCCACATTAACAGAGCTGAGGTTGAGCAGAGAGAGAGAGAGAGGGGTGGTTCAAGTAGTTGCTCATGAGACCAGAGTTCTGGCATCACTTGGATGTTTACAATCTCCATAAAATACTTTAACATACCCCGAGTCCGTTAGGTCTCTGGTTTCTGGGTAAACCCGGGAAAGAGTCTGGAGGCAAAGCAGAGAAGCTGGAAAGATGCATGCTTTGTATAAGGATTTCAATGAAAGGATAATTTCACCTATACCTGGGTTTTATTTTCATAATACTACAACATACTCACCAAGTTGTGTGCTGATAACTAGCAATGCACGAAGAACCATTTTCAGTCGGGGAAGGAGCCGCTCAGAATACATGCAAACAAGCTGACTGTAGGCCAATGCATGGTTGCGGCATCTGCATTGCTGCAAACGGCCCACATGACGTACGTCATCACAATGTTCCGTGAAGCAAACTTCAAGTTGTATTGTTCTTTTAATTAACTGCGGACGCAAGTGAAGACCTATCGGCTCTTTTACCATGCAGCAACCCGGCTGCACAGGCACATCAATGAGCTTAGCTTTTAGACCGTGAGTCACGATGTCCGATGCTTCAGGACATGCCACATATTGATCACAGCCTCTCGTTCAGTGAACAAACAAAGACACAGAGCCAGAGCAGGCTATCACATTTCCATATCCACTCTAACATGATGGTGCCTATTGATCCCAATGGCTGCTAATAAATACCTTGTTGCTTCATTTGCTGCGGCTGCTGCTGTTTTTCCATGAGCTTGCATCTCTCAAATATGGATCTCCCGTTGCTGCTTGAATCCCCCATTTGCTCAAAGTGGGACCACCTGCCATTACTTTCTAATAAAGATTAGATATATAACGTATAGGCTCTTAGATAGTGGTGTCGATGCAAATGGTTGGATAATGATAACAGATGCTATTAAGAAGAGCATAGCCATCTGCCAGGGCAGAAAGTCAAGAAATGGATAGCTGCAGTGTGTGTGTGTGTATGTGTGTGTGTGTGTGCAGCATGCTTGGCTTTCATGGCAGTATTTGCAGTGTACAACACGGAGACAGCAGGCTGTCTGGCAGGCTTCCATTTGTGGAATCATTGTTATTCTTTTTGACCCACCTGACAGGTCCTCACTCATTCAGAGTGTTGTGTCATGTTGTAGCAGCAGCTTCCAGACAGCAGTGTGACTGACATTATGCTGAGCTGCTCACCTCTCTGTCCTCTCCGTAAGCCCTCGTGCGAGTTCCCTTTTCAGTGTTGATTAGGCTTCTCACTGTCGGCCACCTCAGTCGTAATGACGAAAATGGCACGTGTTTTCTCACCATTTCGAAGCAGAGCTGGAAGTCCATTCATGACCCTCGGAATGTGGAACCAAATAATCTCAGCTCAAGAAGATTTCAATCTCACCTCATAGTCTTCATAGGGGGGCCCACTCCATTCACCGATGAAGACTGTTATGTGGTTTACAGCCCAGTAAAAGGCTTAAAATAAAGGTTAGAACACCTGTGATTTGAGATCATTTTGTCACACATTTACTGAGCTTTTCTTTTATCAGAAGACCTTGATTATTGTCAACTATAGTGATTAATGTCCTCTTACGTATTTTCAAAAAAGAATCTAGGTATTTTCTCGTAGCCAGGAGAAAAGCATAGACATGGCAGTGACTAGATTAGGAAAAGAGGGGAAAGGAAACAGATTTATTTTTTTATGTATCCAACTTCTGGAACAATGCTGAACAAGTTGGAAAGAGGAAATGGAACTGGAAAAAGGAGACAAGAAATAAGAAACACAAATAGATGAAATCAGAAAGAAACACATTGTGAAAACAAAGACAAAGCAGTCCCATCTTCCTTCAGAAAACCGGCCATGAGTTCCGCTGACCTCACGCATCAAAGGCTCCTGTTCCTCTGGCTGTTACCCATGAGCACCAGGGCTGGACACCCATCCCATCCTGTCCTAGAGAGACGCATCGTCTAAGGGAGGGGTGGAAGGGCAGGTGCTGCGTCCCAGCAGGATGACACGGGGAGGGACAATGTATGCAATTCCTTTCTGGCACACAGTCAGGTTCTCACAGGAACAAGGCACAGGAAGTGTGTGTGTGTGTGTGTGTACATGCTACCATTGGGACTCTGCTCCCCGCCTCGCTGAAAGTGAAAATCTGGTGAGGCAGCAGGCATAGGTGTAAAAAACTGCAATGCACTTGGATGTGACATAAGGTCAGCAGTACTGTATTTGCACACAAAGACATGAACACACAAACACGCCATAAATGCTTTTCAGCAGGTCTGTTGTAAAAGTCAAGCGATCCGTTTGAGGTGCATTATATGCTAGCAACACCTACAAGAAAACTAAACTTCAACCAAACTCACACAGACTCATCTATTCGTAATATATATATATGTATATATATATATATATATATATATATATATATATATATATATATATATATATATATATATATATAAATGACAAATAAATGAGTTATATTATATATTAGATCCTGAAGAGTTTTCCTGATCCGATGTGAGGTCCTGGGACAGGGATGTCATATGTGTACATATTGTAAAGCCCTCTGAGGCAAATTTGTAATTTGTGATATTGGGCTATACAAAATAAACTGAATTGAATTGAACAAATAGACTGTAAATGTCAAAGTAATTTGCAGTCTGCGCAATAGTGATCGAGGGATGGAATCGGGGGTATCGAGGTCCCGCCCACACACCTGGCCGGCTCAATCACCAGCCAATCACGGAGCATTGCTACAGCGTGAGCCCCATAGCTGCTACGTTATAGCACCACAGTAGTTGTTTGGAAATGTATGAACACACACAGCTTTGTGACCTATACAACCCTATACCTATCAAGATGTGTTGGCCTCACTTTTGCTTGCTGTCATGCCATCCATCTTAATACCCAATCTACGGTTTCAAATTGCAACATTTTAAAGGGTTTCACTATACTGGAAGTCAGTGAGCTATAGTTCTTCTTCTTCTTCTTTTTCTTTTTCTTCTTCTTCTTCTTCTTCTTCCTGTCATGTGAAGATAGAAGTTTGCTAGAAGATTTATAGTATGTGGAGTGTGCACTGTTCCTGAGTTCAAATCCACCAGCTGGCTGGGGCGTTTCTGTGTAGACTAAGAATATTTTCCCATGTCTCTGTGTTTCCTCCGCGGTCTCCTCCCATAGTCTCAAGATATGCAGGTCAGGTGAATTGGAGACTGTAAATTACTGTAAAAAGGTGTGAGTGTGAATCTGGATGTCTGTTCATATATGTGTTTTTGTCAAGTTTGGGGCTGTTCTGACACAAGTCGGATATCCAAGTATCAATACATTACGGTAAGGTAACTTGATTACTTTTCGGTACTTTTGGATCCTCTCGATACCAAATATGAAAATAAAGACGAGAAAAGGCTGACATGTTGCCATTGTTTTGTATGTGAAGCAGAAAAGGGGAACAGCATCACAACACTCGTACTGCCTTTTCAGCTGTGAATGTGCGGGCATCATCCAGGTACTGGAATCATTTGGCACATTAGTGTAGAAGCGTTACGCTCATGTACTACAAACAGTCTTTTCACTCTTGGATACGTCTCGGAAAGAAGAATAAGATGAACTGGAAAGTGGGCGGACCATCCTGCTTTGCTCTGTGATGTGTGAACTTGATGATGTCCACATTTCCATCCAGTGAAAGCTCATTTGTCCCTAACGTTGGAGACCATTGTTTCACACTTGTGACGTGAAGTGTTGTGTATGTGTATGGTAGTATAATATTCCTTATTCTTCCTGTTTTTAGTCCTGTGATCCAGGTTGTTCCCTGTGTGCTGGGATGGACACCAGCCCAGAGGGTATCCATGCTTCAGGAAAAAAGAGTGTAGGAATGGATTGACGAATGTAGTATGCAATCTAATATTTCCCTCCTTCTCAGGCCTGTGGGTGCACAGATCAAACTTTGGGTCAGACCACGGTCTCTGCACTCCCAAACACTGGCCAAGACAGAGTTAGGAATGATCCTCGGTGGTGCTGTGGGCGAAGTGGAAGCCAAAGCGTAGGTGCAGGGTGTACAACACGGGGTGTGAAAGTGGATGCAATCACTACTGAGTGTGAGAGCAGGGGGAGGCTGTGTTGAGGCTCCTGGAGGTGATGTGGGCCTGATTTAATGAACACTTTGAAAGACCGACTTTATCTCAAAGGGTTTTAAACGTATCCACTGTATGCTGTATGTATTGCAAAGTTAAAGCAGGTTCTTCATTATCCCCACAAGAAATTCAACTGAATTTGTTGGATGAAATGTGTTGTATTTTATGTATTTAAAATAATGCATGCTTGGTAAAGTACGACTGCCAACTCACAATGTCTAAATGCTTTTTCCTTTACATTAAGTTACATGTCTTACCTTGCGTGTTTGACTTATTTGACATTAATAAATGTTAATTAACACAGGGGTTTAACCTCAGGAGAGCATTTGCATTTGTCCATCTGAGTCTTCTGAAACAAAAGGCCTTTAATTCACAGGGTGGGATGTGTTTATGTCATTTGTTTGTTTCAAAATCAACGTTAAAAAAAGGAAGAACTGTCAGCGGTTGCCATAAGATTACAGCTATACCACTAATCAGCCAACAAATAACCACTAACAATAACACAATACTTACATCTTGAGATATTGCCCAGCAGAGACACTGATTACATTGTTCCACAGAAGTGATCTCTTGGAAGTACATTATAAATCACCAGAAATGAGGACGTGACGATGAGAAAAGGAACTCCCAGGTGGCCCACTTCTAAGGGTAATGCCGGTGTGTTCGGTGTCTGTCTCTGCTGCTGTCTGCGCACATATATATATATATATATATATATATATATATATATATATATATATATATATAGCAGATTGATAGTGTGAATTCAACTCTTCTTCTGTACAGTGGTTGTACAGCAGTATAAAAAGAACCGCAGTAACAGTCAGAGGAAATAATAGTGTTACTGGGATGTTTGTTCACATGCACGTCCACCTGCTGTGCACAGACCTCAGAGGTACCACGATAACGCTATCAAAAGCAAAACAGCGTTCTATCACTTTAAAAACACCAATTGGAAGCACAATATGTATCCTTAAGCTGAGGTCAACTTCCCTTACATTGCTTGAGGAGATCATTTTTACATAAAGAAAGTTTTTAAAAAACAGCACTACTTGTATTTCATGCACATACTGTCTCAACAATGAAACGCTGTCCTACATTCCTCACGTATAAAACACACACACACACAGTCTGACTGATTACAGTTGGCATCCGTAGCCTAGATATGAAGATAGTTGGTGCTACAGCTCTTATCCAGAGGAAGTGGAGCTCAGCCGGGGGCCACGTAGCTGAGAGGAGAGGAAAAGGGAGGATGTTATCACCGTCTCCATCTGTGGAGGATGGGGGGGGGGGGGGGGGGCAAAAGAAAAGATGAGAGACGCACCTTTCATTAACCTTCACCTTCCTCCCCTTGTCCTCGCCTGCGAGCGTGTTTGCGTTTATGCGGTCAGATGGCAGATAAAAACACGTGCAGAGCAGCGTGCAGAAAGTTATTGAAAGTGAGAGAGGGTGTACAGCCTGCTGTTAGTATTGCAGACGTTTAACATTTGTCTTTACTGTATCTACATCAAATGTGTTTTATGTTTCAAGCACATAAACATTTTCAGATTTTTAAATGTTACGTCTGTAGTGAGTCCAAATCGGAATCAAAACAAACAGCAAGGGAAAAAAAATGTATTCAATCACTTGTGTCGCTGCAAGCTTTGTGATGCAGAGACTATTTGATATGAACATGACTCCACTTCTCTTGATGTATTCCCTCAGTAACCATTGTAAACATGAGTTTATGTACTCAATCTCTAGTTTCAAGTCTTCTTCAATACAGCGTGATGTTCATTTAGAGTAGAAGTGGCCTGAAGCTGCTCAGCGTTCGGTTGCACTGAGCTCCACCCACTCGTGTCGCTTATGGTCGGAAAAAAAAGCCGAGATGGAGACAGACAGAAAACCGAGGCGGTGACGGACAAAACGAGGACCTCGAAGCTTCAAAACGGCAGCCCACAAACCAATGGGGGCGTCATATTGACTACGCCCACTTTATGGAAGCGTTATGCACAGTAGAGAAGAGAAGAGGATACATCTCGTGCCAGTGAAAGTTGCTCACAGTGTGAGCCCATAGAGCGTTACAGCCCCGCTGAGCTGGTCGACTTCCTGCTTGCCCTCTGAAACCACCTTGGCTTAGCTTAGTTTACTTCAGTCTAGTTGTTGTTGATAACAAAATCAATCAATCAAGTAGCACATTCAGTGTGTTGCTGGTACAACGTTACATTCAGTTCAGTACAAAAAGCAAAGACTCAACATTTATATTCTATATGCCACAGTATGCTGCACGGATCAGTAGAGTTCTGCTCCATCATATCTGACGTAGTCAATGTAACTGATCCAGGAAGCGTTGACCTCGGCAGTGATATTGTTCAGCAACAGTTGACCTTTGTCTGGCGGCGAGTGTTGTGATGGGGAGACCTGTCGCTTAACGCCGGCTGACAGCCTTGTCGTGGAGGATTCGATTGGTCCCAGGGGGGTGCGTCAGACACTGGCATGAAAAAGAGAAAAAAATTAATTGGGTTGTTAACATTCATGAGAAATGATCACGATGTCAAAGGGAGTTCATCAACTTCTCTCCAGACAGCACTGATCCATTTGACTGGCCGTCTCTCTTCTATTCAGCCCTCTGATGTGGAGATCTACCTTATTTGTCTTTCTTTACACCCTCCGTCCCATCATTCCAGTCCATCCTCCTTCCCTCCTCCCTTCTTTTCTTTGACCTTTTCCTTCCGTCCTTTACTCCGTCTCTCCATTCCTCCTCTCACTTTTTTCCCCACTCTTCATGCCTTCCTTCTTTGCCTTGATCTCTTCTCTTTCCTTTCTTCCCTTCCAGTTAATTTCCCATCTCTTCCCTCCATCCTTTCCTCTCTCCCTCCCTCCCTCCCTCCATCCTTTCCATCTCTTCCTTCTTTCATTCCCTCCCTCCGTCCCTCCCTTCACACCCTGACACCCTTCCTGTCTTCTCTTTTTTCACTTGCTCACTCCTTTTTCCTTTCTTCCCACCCCTTCACGGGCGATTGTGGTTCAGTGGCGTGCAGGGTCGTCCTTCGATAAGAGAATCGGCGGTTCGATCCCCGGCTCCGCTAGCCCATGTCGATGTGTCCTTGGGCAAGACACTTAACCCCCGAATTGCTCCCGTAGCTGTGAATATGGTGTATGAATGCGTGTGAATGTTAGTTCCTGCTGATGTGCAGCTGGAACCTTAGCCCCTCCCATCAGTGTGTGAATGGGGGTGAATGGGTGAATAATGTCATGTAGTGTTAAAGCGCTTTGAGCGGTCGGAAGATTATAAAAGCGCGATACAAGTACAGGTCCATTCCCTTCTTGCCTTTCCTCCATCGCTCTATTCTTTCCTTTTCCTTTCTTTACCTTTCTATCAATTTCCTCCATTCTATTGAATGCCCAATCCCACATCAATCCGAGCCTCATCCTCCTCTTTTGTCAACTTTTCTCAGCCAGTTTGTGGTGTGATCTGAATTAGGTACACAGTAGCCTACTATGATCAATAAGTTGACAAAAAATAACATACTGTAGATATGAATAACTATACAGCCACAAGAGACATTTAGGATCTCGAGGCCTGATGTTAAGTGTGAGCGTGTCCCCACTTCCAGAACCCTCTGCTGAGTAGCTCACCGGATGTGCTGGCCCATTCCTCCCAGCCCAAAGCCCCACTGTTGTGACAGTGGGAACCACGTGACTGTAAGCCTTAATGGGCAGTCTAAATCACAGGCCTGTCACTTTGTGCCTTCATTCAGATTAATGTGCACCCCGACCGGCCAGGCATTAAGCCCCACAGGCCCTCTCAATGACACACCTCAGTGCTCTGTGGCTCTCTGCTGCGCACCTGCCGCACAGAAATACACACTGAAAACCCACAGCGAGGCTTGTCATGCTCTCCCTATGAAGCACATTCACTCAAAACAGAAACATGCACAGACACACACACACACACACACCACGAAAAAGCCACAAAGCCGCTAAGCCAACACTCCAACCTTGGGAAGAGAGATGAGGCGGAAAGAGTGAAACAATGGGAATGTCAGGGAATCAGAAGTATCTCAACTGCGGAGTTCTCAAATAAAAACCCAGCTATGGCCTCGCTCACCTCATCTCACCCTCTTTAGTTAGCATCTGACACACACGGCAATCAATTATGTGATTAATATTATTGATTGGTGTCCAGAAAATTTGAAGGGAATCTTTGACTCGAGACGAAAAAAAGATCTGATGTGAATCTGGTGAGTTAAAAAAAGCAATCTGTCCAAGAATACAAAAACAAGCAATGCATTAATTGGTAGACATTCACTATGGATCCAAACAACATCCAACATGGAAAACAAAGGTTCAAATGTTAACCTGACATTAACACATTGATTACCAGCTCTTAAGGGAGCATTCACAGGGAATCTTGGGGGGGAAATGTCACCTCGTTTTAACCCCTACATAATACATCGGCATTCACTCAGACATTCCCTTTTCAAAACCAAGCGTTTGGAGCTGTGACTGTTGGAGTACCATTACTGTCACAGCCATTGCCCATTCCCTCATCCAAAAGAATCAGATGTTAAGTATTAATTCTTCGGCTTGACGATGCTCTTCTTGGCACAAGTTCTTTAGTGCTACCAGATGTTGCTGTTTTTACAAATGCTCATAAGTCACACTGGTGTCTGCTCTTGTCCGCTTTCTCAAAGCTCAGAGGGATTCTCAACAGCATCTGGCTCATTCTAATGAAAATAGTTTCATCATCTGTAGGAGGGGGGAGATGTGAAGGGATACTCTGCCCCCATTTGGTAGCAGGCAGAAGTGCAGCGCTCCACATTCAGGACGGAGAGACCTCTAATCACCGAAACCAACACTCAGCCCTTTGGAACTTTTCAGATATTCCTTTTGAAGATAAATTGAGTACCATTCCCAAGCTACACTACACACGGCCCATGCTCCAAGTGTTTGATCAGCCAACTCTAACATGTAGCTGTATAAAGACGGCACATTATTAGACCAGATTTGAATTAAAGTCCATTTCGTGATTGTGAATACAAAGATCATTATTGGCAATTATTTTTATTTACCGAAATGCATTTTCTAAATCAGAGGGTTAGGGAGGAAATAGCAATATGTAATGTAATAGAGGAGAACTTGATATTTAGCACGAGCAGTGACGGCCAGCGTGGCTCTGCAGAAAAGCAGAAGATATCAACAACTTTGCAACAACATAGTGTATAATATAAAAGAGTTATGCAATGTTTTTTTCACTCTCTGAGCTGTATAAAAAAACACCAGTGTTTTTTTATACAGCTCTACACCTCTAGATATGTAGATAGATAGATGTTGTATTTCTAGCACAACATCTGTCTGTCTGTCTGTCTATCTATCTATCTATCTATCTATCTATCTATCTATCTATCTATCTATCTCTCTATCTATCTATCTATCTATCTATCTATCTGTCTGTCTATCTGTCTATCTATCTATCTATCTATCTATCTATCTATCTATCTATCTATCTATCTGTCTGTCTATCTGTCTGTCTGTCTATCTGTCTGTCTATCTATCTATCTGTCTGTCTGTCTATCTATCTATCTATCTATCTATCTATCTATCTATCTATCTATCTATCTATCTATCTATCTATCTATCTATCTATCTATCTGTCTGTCTATCTGTCTATCTGTCTGTCTATCTGTCTGTCTGTCTGTCTGTCTGTCTGTCTGTCAAAGCTAAATATTACAGTCAGCCACAGTCAAATTAAATATACTTTCAAGCTTACACATGATCAAGTTGTTTAGACCCGTTGACTTCAGACACCACTATAGACACAAAAGAAACTTGAATAATTCAAACACAAAGCACTGGGGTAAGTTCTCTACACTTTTTCTACAAAACAAATCACTGCCACTTTCCCTCCTACGTCTCTTCCCTGAACGGAGACCCCTCACATAGTAACTGAACAGCACTTGATCTTTATGGCATTGCTAAAGGAGTAATCATTGTGGCTTTTTCCTCAATAATTACTGTATGAATTGGCCTCCCTTGGTTAGACCTTCATATAATTCCCAGACCCCTGGTTGAGAGCAGCTCTGTATTATGCCAATTAGAGCGGTGAGTCATATGTCACTGGCCACCGGAGAATTCAGCCTCCTCACTTTGTGCTATAAATGTACCTCTAGGTCTATTGTCATTCTGCTGCTGACTGACAGGGGCAACTGATACATTGCCTACATGCTGCTGTCAAGGCGATGTGGTGGAGTGTGTGTGTGTGTGTGTGTGTGTGTGTGTGTGTGTGTGTGTGTGTGTGTGTGTGTGTGTGTGTGTAAAAGGTCGGGGTTTAATCTGATATTATATTGCAATTGCGGTCATTCATCTCCTTTAATCACTTTCTATTTTGCACAAGTCGTGTACTGAACATTTTAACACGAAACGAAAGCATTGAAGGGTTCTCTTCACCTTCCCCTGAGCGCACAGCGAGAGAAACAACCAACACAACACATGATTTGTTCTTTTTAATACGCGCTGAGCTCTTACACAGCAATGTGAGGCGCTAGGCCCAACCCCCAAGGCTTAATTAGATTAATGGAAGAGATGGAGAGGATCTAATGACCTATCTCCCTGCATCGCTGGACAGAGGAAAGATGGAGAGGCATAACAAAAAAAAAGTGCATCTCCACTCATGCTCTCTCTCTGTCTCTTCTCTGCACCACACAAGTCAATGGTCCTTGAGAACGCTCAGAGATACATTACACGGAGCCCACGGCTGAGTCAAGCCCCGTCTGCATCACTGTGGCATTTCGTTGGTTGTTCCCCCGCTTGACCGAATGCGGGGCTGAGTGGGTGGACGACCGTGGTGTCATTTCATCCTTAATGCCAAGCGAGCGTGTGAGTGTCTTACTGAGACAAGGGGCTAAATGAAAACAAGAAAATACGCAAAGATAATGAAAACGACAATGGGGAGAGATTTATGTGCGGAAATGGCCATACATGCATCACGCTGATTATGAAACCAGCTTAATGTATTTGTGATGTGGAATCTACAATTTAGCTGCAGGAGAGTTTCGGAGCGTTTAAAAAAAATACATATATATATATATATATGTATAATTCTTTATCCAATTGTCACAATTTACCAAATGTTTGCAGTTCTAGAAAAAGGCAGGAAGGAAGATAGGACTGCTTGCTGACATGGATGAAAACGAAGCAAAGTTTCAACATTTTCTAAAAATCTGCTTCTTCTTTAGCACCATGTCATTAAAAACACTAAACATAACAAAACTACAGAGGGTGCCTTTTCACAAAACTGCATTTTCTAATATATTCAGACAATGTGGAAAGAAGTCATTTTTGCTGAGTTTAACTTCACTATAATTGACCCATCAAACAGCAGGACTCTCGCTGTCATATGTTCAACCCTGTAATCTACTCTATACTGCATCAATGCCTTCCATCAGCTATACTGTGCGTTTTGTTTCTCTAGTTATTCCTTCATAATTCTCAGATCAGGTGCACTTCACTGTACCCTGGCAAAAGACAGGAAGGCTGCTCATTCAGCATGTTCTTTAAAGTAGATACTGGTATCAACAATATTCCAACTAAATCGCCTCCAAATGTGTTTTTGAAAGTTATTGTTTCATTAATAAGACAGTGAGGTCTCACGGCTTGCATTTGGAGCACCTTTGCTTCATGGAAATGTTTCATCACACTCAACCATGCAGGTTGACTTGAAGTCAACCCACCTCAGCTTTCACCATAAAAGGGGAAGTTTGGGTGTTATGTAAGGTACTTATCCATAATTCTGGAAGTAATACTCCTTGTATTACCGGCAGATTTCTGGCCACTCGAGCAAACCAATGTACTGCTGTGGACAGGGGGAAGCAGTAAAACGTGTTTTATCCACATAAAAAGGCCCATATCAAAAAAAAAATCAGCTTAAGTATGTGCTATATTTAGAAGAATTTCACTGCTTTACCTTGCCATCAGACAGCCCCTCCTTACGGGGAACTGAATAAGTTATATCCACCTATGCTCTCTTCTCTTCAAAGCCACTAGACTCCTTTGACAACAACTGTATTTTTACCTCCCAGAAAACAGGAGTTGCTGGTCTACCGCTGCCTCAATTGTTTGCTTGTTTGTGTTATTGTGTGACCTTTGGTGAATCTGAACTAACCCTTAAAAACACCAAAGTCACACAATGACACAAATGAAGCAAGCGAGGCCGCGGTAGACCAGCAACTCCCATGTTCTGCAAGGTAAAGTTGTTGTTTTTGTTTGCATTGTCGCGCTGTTTGTGTCTACTTTCTGTAATACGCTGACATCCAAGCTACCCCTTTAATGCCTGTGCGATGCCAGTGACAGACACAGACACACAAAGCTTTTGCAGACACATGAAATGGGCGTGTCCTCAATTATATAATTCAATACCTTTTACAATTTAACCAGTGGGGCTGTGATCTCAAACTTTACTCCAGAAATGAAGAGGATCCCACGTTATCACCCTAAAGGCACGGAGATAACCATGACAATAACATGTGTGACGTGTGACATGTGTCTCGTGCTTGGATAGATTTCTTTCTGCCGATAGCCAATTAAAGCTGAGGTAGATTGCAGAATGGGCTGCAGTGCGTTCACCAAGACGTGGGTTGAAGCAGCTCATGACATGAAGCATTTCATTTACGATAAGTGCAACGGTACACGCTCTCCACACACACGCATTCTGTATCTGCGGTCCTAAGCCCTGCTTTAGTGGTCACCTGTAAGCCTATTGGGATTTCATATGAGATGCCGCTGGTGATTCTCTATGCAAGAGTATTAGTGGTGCTAAAAGCAGTAATACCATCGGAGCCAACTTGGTTATAAGAAGAGGAGGAGAAGAAAAAGGTAGATGGAGATGACAGAGAGGGTTAACCTCGGAGGGGGATCTTTCAGCTTAGGAATCCGTACCCTTCATAGTCACTCCCCTTTAGGATTCTAGACATGATTGGCTGGTTGAAGGGTCTCCTTAGTGGCCCGCAGGTGCCAGAGGCTTCGGGGTCCCCTGACCCGGCCCTGGCTCCGGATACAGCTCCACCTCCAGCCAAGGTAAGACTTATCTGGTGGTAGAAAATAATGTGCTGTATATTCAGTGAGTAAATACACATTGTCTTTATGAACTATAATGCATTTGTATTCATATCTAGTTTCTCAAAGGGCAATCGATTGTTGTTTGATGCCCTGACAAGTGTTCAGTAGCTTCGTCAGTGACGGCAATAGGAGCCATGGACTGAAATCGATGCCTGTAAATGCAGCAATTTGAATTTGGGTTTGCGATTTGTTTCCACTATACGATCACAGCGGCGGCTTCTTATCTGCTCCGACATCCATTCAATTGCCCCAGTGCGTTGGCCAATAAAATGGTTCCATTACACAGACACCATTCAAATTGCTCATTAGCCAACGGGCACTTTTCAATGTATTTCATCTCAAACACATCTTGTTTTTAAGAGAGTCGATCGGACGAGGGAGTCATTTGTCAAATGCTAAATTCACTTTTCTTCAAAAAGGCTTTCTTAATTAAAATGTCTCTCTAATACCGTGGTTTGACTGATGAAGGCGAGCATCCGACAATGTGGAAAATGTTGATTTATCTTGTAGGAGGAGAAGCCAGCTGATAAGGAGAATGGAGCCAAGAATGTGGACAAACCGCAGAGTAAGCCATCATTCATTTGAGATACGGAAATAGCATGTTTAGAAACAGGATTATTTAATGTCTATTTTTGTTTTGCATAGATGGGCTTTCCGTAAAACTGAATTCAGTGCGCTTCATCCCTCCACCTGTGTCTGTGGTTACAACCCTATGGGTGGACCGGATCATCCAGAGAGTTTAGGAATATGTCGTCCCTTTCAGATGAAATGACACCAGCTAATCAATATCTGCAGTTGTTCTCAAATCATTATGTTATCCTTATTGCTGTAATTTGTCAAAACTAAAGTTGGAGACTGTCGTTGAGCTCCAAGTGGCTGCAATCAGCTTTGTGTGCACTTGTAAGGTCAATATTGTGCGAGAAGAAAATCCCCTTTCCAGCTCCTGCTGCAGGACCAGCTCCTGCTCCTGCTCCAGCTCCAGCACCAGCTCCACCTCCAGCACCAGCTCCACCTCCAGCTCCTGCTCCAGCTCCAGCACCAGCTCCAGCTCCTGCTCCTACTCCAGCTCCTGCTGCAGGACCAGCTCCTGCTCCTGCTCCAGCTCCAGCACCAGCTCCACCTCCAGCTCCTGCTCCAGCTCCAGCACCAGCTCCTGCTCCTGCTCCTACTCCAGCTCCTGCTGCAGGACCAGCTCCTGCTCCAGCACCAGCACCAGCTCCAGCTCCTGCTCCTACTCCAGCTCCTGCTCCTGCTCCTGCTCCAGCACCAGCTCCAGCTCCTGCTCCTAGTCCAGCTCCTGCTGCAGGACCAGCTCCTGCTCCAGCACCAGCTCCTGCTCCAACACCAGCTCCAGCTCCAGCTCCAGCTCCAGCTCCAGCTCCTGCTCCTGCTCCAACACCAGCTCCAGCTCCAGCTCCAGCTCCAGCTCCTGCTCCTGCTCCTGCTGCAGGACCAGCTCCTGCTCCAGCACCAGCTCCAGCTCCTGCTCCAGCTCCAGCTCCTACTCCAGCTCCTGCTGCAGGACCAGCTCCTGCTCCTGCACCAGCTCCAGCTCCTGCTCCTGCACCGGACCCTGCAGCAGCTCCAGCTAACCCTGATCAAGCTGGACCTGAGGGGTAAGACCTGCACCCTTGGCAGTTTCCGTGGATTCCAATTGTTTCAGCGACAATCACGGAGACACTCAACACGCCGTCATTTGTGTTTTTTTTCTCTTGGATATTTCGATTGCAGGAGAGATGCACTGTCAGTGTAACGGAAGCATGGGCAATTAAAGAGAGTCTGTGTGTAGTGTATTTATTACTCGAGCTTTCAAACTCCACTTTAGCTTACCAAAACACATGCCTGCCAAGACACTGACACCACAAACCAGTATCAAATTAATCACCCCAATGGACACTAATTAATAAGATTCCCTGGCAAGATTGCAGAGAGAGAGAGAGAGAGAGAGAGAAAGTCCTCAGTGTAACATGTGAGATCTTTATCCTCTGGCGCAACATGCATATTAGGACGGGGATGACCTGAAAGTGGATTAAAAGCTTTTCAGCTTTATAGGTTTAAGAAGCTCGTCAGCTCTGCTTCTGGACGAGCAGTAAACACCATGAAGGCGACACATTCGGCTGATCCTCACAAGGCATAATGTGAACGTTTCATCAGTCGATAATAAAGGAGTGGAGCACAGTTAGAGGGGTCGAACCAAAACTTTCAATCAGCAGAATTGGCGTGATCTTGGACTTTAAAACAAAACATATACATTTATAATATGATGGACATTAATTCATTTGGATGCATATGTCTAAACTCTAAAGTTTGCTCTGGCTTTAAGCACAACTGACAAGGTGTGTAGGTGTGGTCTTTCTCTATCTACTGTATATAAAATAAACATATTAATCATTTACCTTACTAACTAACTTATTAGGTGCACCCAGCTGAAACTTACCTCTAATATTACCTGCAATAAATCCCACCTTCATGAAGGTTAGATTGTCCAGTTTTGGCATGGTCATTTTGGAGGCTGGAGAGGTGTTTCTCCTATTTAGCCTTCCCTCATTGATATAATAAGTATGGATAAGTACCACGACTCCACACATTAAACCACAGCTGCACTTTTGGCGAAAAGAGAGAAAGCATCTCGCTCACCTTTTGAGTTGACGAAGTCACTTTGTTTCCCTAACTAATGCAACGAATGTGTAGCCCTCAGCTGTGGAGGACAGTACTCCACATCAGCATATTGCAGCCATAACGTAGGACATTAGAAAAGGTTCTTGTCTATGATTTGATGAAGTGAAGTGCTTAAATTAAACATATTCGTGGTGCTTCTTTGGCAATGACTTGACAATAAATACATCTGGCTCCTCCAGTCAGCCAGTTGTAATGCTGGACTGTGTCCACTAGGGGGCGACCTTTGAGCACAGATGTCTGTCTGTAAACCTGAACACAGCACTGACATATTAGCTTAAGTTGATATTGCAAAATTGTCAGCATAAAGTTGGCCCTTTGGACATTTAGCTGATGCAGCAACACTTTCATTTGTTCCATTCTTTTCACTTGTCAAGTCCAATCTTACTATACATCTATTTATTTGAAATATCTGGTTCTTTAGCTGCTAAACGCTCCACTATGTTCACCAGCTGTGTCGGTCTGTTGTTTGGTGCTAAGCTGAGAATGAACAGTGTTTCATTTTTTTTCTAAAATATTACACGTCAGTGTCTGTGGCTCAGATCTAGTCATGTTTAGAATATTGATGGCGCTGTGGGATGAAGGACTTCTCAAATACATATTGAGTTGTTAGAAGGAGGTCAAACTGGCTTCCTAGAAAGTGTATTCTTAGATCTACAGTTTAGGTGACCATAACAGGCAGGGATCACTTTCAACAGTAGTTTTGGGCACTGGTTCTAAAATCTGCTCACTAACACCAAGGCCACTACGTTTCCTGAGCATCTCTTCAAAAATATACTCAAGAACTGTGCCGAGGTATTTCAAGTTGTCCACAGCTTCATCAGGTTGGCCATCAAGTGAAACTGCCTCGTTGTCAGATCTTGTTTTGTGCAATTCATTTATTGTTTTGTCACCATGTTGTTGGGGTCCTCGTGTGGGCCAGATAAGCAGCTTCACCTCATGGGGGTTCTGTACAAGGTCAACTAAGGCCATCGGGTCCGCATGCGTAACCAATTTAAAATGTTTCTCACTGATCATGAATTCATTGGTAAAAGAGTGAGAATGACACTGCAAAGAGAGTAGTGGGAGTAAAGTGAAGCTACAATCTTAAAAATAAATAAATAGATAGAAGCTAAAGCTCAATAGATATAATAGAAACAACAGAGTCTAAATAAAATATTGATTAAAGCCACTATATAACAATATTATTATAAGCTTGCGTGGCTCATTTTTCTGATGTCATTTTCCATCTTCAGACAAGAGTCGGCCCCTCCCCCGCCTGCTCCCATCGTCATCAACAAGTATTCAGACGAGCGGCTCAGATTCATAGTGAAATCCATGAGTGAGAGACTGGAGCTCTACAAGGAGAAAGTGACTGATCAATATGCTTCCTCCCCAGAGATCAGCCCTCCTGTCAGTGAGTACAAACACAGAGTTAGACCTCTGAAGGATTCAAATGTGTGACTGGTGATTGTCGTCATTGGGGCTTTAAAGGCCGCAAATTATGAATATTTAAATTGCCTTGTATGCTTGAGCACACTAAGTCTTAATATTGTCCTTTCAGCACCTCTGCTGCGCAAAGAACACTACGCACAAGTCATAGAGGAGAGGAAGAGGCAAGCAGAGGAGGACCGCATCAAGAAGGAAGAGGCTGAACAGAAGAAGAAAGAGGAGCAGGAGAAGAAAAAGAAGGAGGCCGAGCAGAAGAAGAAAGAGGACGAGGAGAAAAAGCTAGCGGAGGCCAAAGAGGAGAAAAAAGAGGAGAAGGGTTTGAAGACCAAGTTAAAAGAGGCCGCCTGGTATTCGGTGGACATTGTGCTGAAGCCAATGGAGGCCCTGATGGACCCGGTGCTGGGGAATACCATCGACCCTTTCACAGACCGCCGCTACATCGCCTGGTTGAGCTTGGTGACGATGGCCTTTAACTACAACACCTGGTTCCTCACGGCCCGCCTGTGTTTCCCGTACCACACCGAGAGCGCCATGCCTTACTGGTTCGCCATGGATACGCTGGCCGACCTCATCTACCTCACAGACTCCATCTTCTTCCAGGCCCGCAAACAGTTTGTCAAAGGAGGCGACATCATAGTAAGTCTGACGTCATGCCGGGCTGATGATGCTTGATACTGAGAATGATTTAAGATATGACAACATGGCAATATTGTCTCTGCCTTTCAGAAAGACAGAGAGGTGACAAAGAACAACTACAGAAATTCGGATAGATTCCTGGTACTGTAACTCGAATTTCTTGGAACATTCGGATGAACTCGTCCCAGTGGCCTCACACATCTGTCTCTCCTCAACAGCTGGACACCATCTCCGCCATGCCATTCGACTTGCTGTACTTCCAGTTTGGATTCAAATCCATTTTCAGATTCAATCGCCTGCTGAAGGTGAATTTAACCGTGTGTTACGAAGGCCAGTCAATTGATTCCTTCCTGTAGTTGCCGTGGCTGACGTTCTCATGCTTATTCTCAAGGCGGATACATTTTTTGAGTTCAGCGATCGTCTAGAGAGCATCATGACCAAGGCTTACATATGGAGGTTCGTCACATTTTTGTTGTTATATACATACATATATATATATATATATATATATATATATATATATATATATATATATATATATATATATATATATATATCATTAAGACATAAAGACACAACATAATGAATACAGGCAGAGCAATAGACAGACAAGTCTTTACTTTCCCATTAGAGTGATTCGGACCATCGGATATCTTCTCTTCATGCTCCACATCAACGCCTGCTTGTACTATGTGGCTTCAGACTACCAGGGCATCGGGGGAACTAAATGGGTCTACTCCGGTCTGGGAAGTGCGTAAGTACAGAAACTCTACATCCCTGCTTGTGTTTGAGTGCTTGGCTGTCTTGTTTGTTTTATCTCCTAAATGCAAACTTCTAAAAAAAGTGCATCCAAGTATCTGTAATGTGCTCCTTTTGACTACATAATTTACCATAAGAATACTACAATTGTATTACCACTGCTAATAGTTCACCACAATGTGTCAAATAGAAAATTAAAGCTGATCCGTGAAGACTTTTCGGTAATGTGATCAACGATCAGCATCCATATAACCATCGGTGCGTTAACTACAGTCATTAAAGTTGATGATTGATTAACGATTACATTTGAAGTAATTCCCCATTGTTTTTTTTAAGACACACAATTGAGCCACACATGACACAATGTGACGGCGTGGGCATCAACAGCTGTTAGAGTCAATGCTTGCTGCACTGAAACAGAGTTCACGTATTGAAAATGTCTCGTATGTTCCATGTCTGCTGCTGCAGTTACCTCAGCTGCTTCTTCTATGCAGAGAAGTCCCTGCTGCTGATCGCTGATTTGCCATTTCCAGACACCATGTTCGGACAGATCTTTCAGATGACAAACTACCTTTTTGGGGCTTTCTTTATGTCCATCATTCTTGGCCAGGTAGTTTATTTGTAATACTTTTTTCTCATTCGCTCTACTTTTTTTTCATTCGTATTGTACAGAATTATTTTAAAATGAACCTGTATTTGGATTATTTTGCTTTCGATTTGCAATTTTAGCAAATTTCATTTTTTTTGGGGGGGTTTCTTTCGTGAATATTTCGCAGCAAGACGTCAAGAAAATCACACTTGAAAAAGGGGAGCAATAACAATGATTCCCCCCCAAACACATGCACACACGTACATCTATCCGTCTGTCCAAAAAGCAGCCCAATGACCCACGGACTTGTCTGTAACCCCCCTCCCCCCCCTCTCTGCAGGTACCTGCGTTGTTACTACTATGCTGTCCGCAGCCTCATCAACATCGGGGGTCTTAACGAACCCCATACCGTCTTTGAGATTACCTTTCAGATGACTAACTTTGTTGTGGCCGTCTTTGTGTTCTCCAGTTTGATTGGACAGGTAACATAAAGACACACTCTGCCCGTAGCACGAGTCAAAGTCACAACACGCTCAGTTCCTCTGGAAACCTGATAGAAATTAGCACCTCTAAATTAGCATGTCTTTCCCCACTTGTCTTATCAATGTAGACAGATGAATGGAACCCTTCGTGTTAGAAATGGCAATCCTCCGTCATCTTACCATACTCACTAAACCCCCGTCATCTGTATTTCACTGGTTCCCTGTGGAGTCAAAAAGCCAAAATGACATGTAATTGTTGCAGTCCAACAACAAAAAAGATGTAATTGACCAACGTTTTCCTTAGTTGATGTATTTCTTCTTGCCGGCATCTTGCCTCAGATGAGAGACGTCATCGGTGCAGCCACAGCGGGACAGACCTACTTCAGATCCTCCATGGACGGCACCGTGGACTACATGGTGAACAACCACATCCCCTCCTTGGTGCAGAACCGAGTCCGCACCTGGTACACCTACACCTGGGACGCACAGGGCATGCTGGGTCAGTAACACTGGACAAAGTGCTCAGCTCAGTTTTTACAGGGTGTTAGAAAGCCTTGAAGTATAGGAAACCAGTTAGTTGCACTACTTCCCTCTGTAGCTCCGGACTTATATGACCCCGGGAATAAATGAGCTGTTTCGTCTTGATGCTTTTAGACGAGTCTGAGCTGCTGGACAAGATGCCTCTGGTGATGAGAACCGCAATTGCTGTTGACATCAACCTGACCACCTTTCAGAAGATAGATCTTTTCAAGGTGCCTTTTCAAGACACGACAAACGGGCATAATGCAGCCTGGGAGTTAAGTCAATCAAATATAGTTTTTCCTCTACAGGGCTGTGACCAGCAGATACTGGTGGACATGTTACTGAGGCTCAAGTCTATCGTCTATTTACCTGGAGACTTTGTCGTAAAGAAAGTGAGTTCAAATTCGTATCATATCGTCACCTGAAATTCTATATTTTAATCTATATCATCCTTCCAAAACCGCACGAGTACAACCTTTGTGTAAATGTCTACTGTCTATTCTACTGTACATTATTCAATATGTTTTCTGCATGTGTAAATGACTTTGGCCTCTCTGCAGGGCGACATCGGCAAAGAGATGTACGTCATCAAAAGTGGAGCGGTGCAGGTGGTGGGAGGACCTGACAACAGCATCGTGTTCGTCACACTGAAGGCCGGCTGCGTGTTCGGAGAAATCAGGTAAGACAAAGTTCAGCCAAATACAAAGTCTGAAGAAAGAAATCTCGGTGCGTTGCGTATTCCAGTCCATCCAACTGTGATGAAACTGATCATGTTTAATGCGCAACTACTGTATGTAACGCCCCTGATTAGACGATAATCGATTCAACACTTTGGGGGGATTTTTCTTTTCACAAAATCTTTTTCTTTCTCAGTCTGTTACAATCCTCCAAAGATGGAGGGAACAGGCGGACAGCTAACGTCAAAGCCTACGGCTTCGCCAACCTGTTTGTCCTGGAGAAGAAGGACCTGTTTGACATCCTGGTCCACTACCCGGAGTCTCGGAAAGTGTTGGCCAGGAAGGGAAAGTGAGTCCGAGGTCTAAAGACAGACAGCTGTCTCACATCCTCACTTATAATAATAATAATAATGCAGTGTGTCACACACTTTTTCCAATGCAAAGACTTATTTATTCACCATCTATATCAACAAACTCTCACATGCCAATACATGTAGTATGTATTAATTGTACTATTTAGTAACCTGCTATAATGTTAAATAACAAAATATGACTCAAAAATGATTAAAATCGCTCACCTTACACACAGCACTTAGTGACAGTTGTTGCCCACGTGCGACTGCATTTCTCGCTCACGAATCGGAAACACTCGTTACTGTTTCTCAGCTGCAAATTGAAATGTTCAAATTATTACTTTTTGCACATATAGATACTTTTTTTGAGATCATTATTCAAACACTGCCATTCCTCCGCTCTTAGAACCGATACGTTTGAACAAGCTTTGCGATATTCACAGAGGCTGTTTGTCTAGCCGGCCGCTCTGTGTGTGCGTGCAGGAAACTCATGAAGGCGAAGGGTCCAGCAGCAGCTAAAGCCGAAGAGGAAAAGAAGAAAGGCCTGGCGCTGTCCGGACCCAGACCCCCCACCCCATAACTGCTGCGTGCTTTCGGTGGAAACTTTAGCAAGTTAATGAAATGAAGGTAACAACATATATGTATCTATATGTGTTTATATCAAAGCTATTGCAGTTATGCTGATTGCTAACCCCATATTTTGTGTTTCCCCCTCCCAGACTGCTGTTGGTGGCCAGTGAGGAATGTAGTGAGCTTTTTGGGAGTGAATGTACAGTTTTGTTTTCAACCTCTTACTCTTTTGTACTGAGTGTGCGTTTTCCTGCCATTTTAAGATGTATTGTTTAAAATGCTTCTGTTATTCCCCGTTTTGTTTGACATGCTGGTGAAGGCACCAGACAACACGAGATCAGCAGAACGAGTCGACGAAACCCACCGAACTAAGGCGACAGGCAGAGTCCAACAAACTTCCAACTTATTATTTGACGATATGTGCAATATTTGAGTTTCTCTGTGAATCTCAATTGCTGCCTCTAGTGGATACTAGTTGATACTAGAGGCAGTAATTGATATCTATATATTCACCTTGTTTTGTTTGTCTGCTTGTATTAGCTATATTTTCAGTTTGCCAATGCACGTGATTGTACAGTTGTTGTAAAAGTCTAACAGAGATTATCCATCATAACAATTGGGAACAATAATGCTCACAATATCATATTTGATTGATTTCACCACCGTTAATATTTGCTTAAATTAAATAATTCCCTGACTTAACTACGACTACATCTTGTCCAGTTGGTTTGCATGTTAGAGAGAGAGCAAGAGAGAGAGAGAGAGAGAGAGAGAGGTGCTAACTAATCCCGTTAGCCAGACCGGGACATTAACTAAGTGGTCTCTGTTCTGTAGTCAGAGTGGACTGAAATAACCCCGACAGTCTAATTTTACACCAGCTACCTTTGAGTGTCTACTCTCAGTTTATGTGTTACCCTATGATTAGAGATATATAAAATAAATGCAGACCGTTCTGTGTGAAAGGCAAAGGCTAAATGAACAGTTGTTGTTATTTATTTAATCAAACTTAATGGGAGAATTAGTAACCAGTTTGTAATAAGGAAAATGTATCCTATCTCCAACCTACTTTTCATTTGATCATTGATTATTAAGTTGCAGTTGCATTAATTATGTTGCATATTTGACAACAAATGATAAAGTAATTAGGCATTACATTTGGCCTCTTAAATGGTCAATGGACTGGAGTCAACACTGCATAAAGGACAGTTTTCTTTTAAGGCAGTGACTGGCAGCTGTGATGGCTGATCTGGTGTTGACTTCAGGAAAAAGGGGTGTGGCCAGAGGGAATTAATGGGTCTAAGACATTTAATTGCCTCAGTCTGCTGTGTGGATTTGAGACGAGGACTACGGATCATCCAGGGACTTGTGCAAGGATCTGAGAGCCACATTGGAAAGCGTCTTCAGGAGGAGAAGTGGACCGGTTGGCCTGTTCGCTGTAGCCCCGCCATGTTAAGCAGGTTTAAAAAGTGGATGGGGGCTCCTGAGCCTCCCCCTGCCCAAGAAGAGCCTTCTACCCCACCTCCACCAGCTAAGGTACGGCCTGACCTCTTTCTAGCATCTGACATGGAAAACACCTGGACCCTCATGTTTGTTTAATCTGCATATTTTCACATGTGTTTTAGGTTTAGGGTAATATGTCTTAGCCCGTGTGCACCATTTAAACCGAACATTGCATTGACCTCGTCGCTCTGAGCACACAGGAGTTGTTTTATAGGCAAACCGTGGCGGGTGAATCAGATCCCTGAAAGCCTCTGAAGCAGCTTGGCGCTCATGAAGAGCAGTGAGTTCAGCTTCAGCAGGGAGGGTGGGCCGGCATGAGTGGACTTACTGGTTTACTGCTAGGCCTTCAGAATGAACTACAAGTGCCATATGGGGACCCGCGGGGCCAGTGGCATAAACAGGGGATCAATATTACATAATGTTGAGCAAATATCATCAAATTAAAATACAACAGGACCTGGGCTACAAGAATAAGTCCGCCACTTCAAACACAACTCAAACACCAACTAAAATAATTATAAAAATATAATAACCTTAATTCGCCAGGAGTGAGCTCACTCACTGCGTGTTTCCAGACCTAGCTGTCTGTACTAAAATGTAACTAATGTTGTTCTGCTTCACTTTGTCAAAGTCAAACATTGCAGAGAGACAGTTCACATATTGTGCTATATTATTGAGAAGTTTAAACCTTTCAAGTGCATCTTTTCAAAGAGATAATCATCCTAAAAGTGCTTTTTGTTTTGGGGCAAAATTGAAACCTTTTCATTTTTGCTGTGCGCCATCTTCATTTACTCTTTAACTAGTAACATATAGACTGATAGTTATACATCTGAACGATTATCACATGTGTGGCCTTTATTATAACACCAAAAGTATTCAAATAGCTGTTGCGGTTGCAGAGATGACTCCTTTTTAGTTTGGGTATGCAATCATTTTTTAAGCAGAGGCCTAAAAACACATTGATTTTTAAAAAGTCATTAGCAAATATGCAGAAGTGAAACCCATTTGACATTTGTTGGATCCATAGCATGCTTTATTTGCTTAATACAAAAACAAAATGTTTGGTCATGTTTGTTGTTGTCCTTTAAGACACTTTTGTCTGCACGCTGGTACCAGTTTTGTTTATTTACAGGAAGAAAAGCCCCCTGAAACGAAGGAGGAGAAAGAGCAGCCAAAGAAAGGGGAGGAAAAGAAAGAAGAAGTGAAGACAGGGGAGGACAAAAAAGAAGAGGAGAAGAAAGAGGAAGTGAAGAAAGAAGAAGTGTCCAAGAAGGAAGAACCAACACCAGGTGAGAGGTCTAATGCTCTGAGCTGATACGGCTGTAGAGTAGAGATGAACAGAGATATATTAACAGAGATATATTATCAGAGATATATTATCTGAGATATATTATCAGAGATATATTAACAGAGATATATTATCAGAGATATATTATCTGAGATATATTATCAGAGATATATTAACAGAGATATATTATCAGAGATATATTATCTGGCAGAGGGAGGGGACAGTGAACTCAGCCATGTTAAGGCCTGGGTGTGTGAGCAATATACAGATGCACGTGGTTTACATAAGATAATGTAAAAACCCTCAGACTTTACAGGAGGGCCCCTCAAAGTCCGCGAGTGTGGAGATTGGGCACTCTGTGTCTTCAGTCCGATAAACTGACAAAATAAAAACTCTTAAATTGTCAAAGGAAATATTACCACACTTCATTCAAACCGGACAGTAACTCACAGTTAGGTGTGATGTGTTTCCCCCCAGCTTTTTCTCAGCACAGTGTCTCCTCTCACTCATTCAACGTAAAACACTGCATTTCAAAAAAAAGAAAAATAATGAGTTCACTGTCGTACAAATGTGGACTTAAACTGGACTGATCATTTTTAAATTGCACCCCAAAGCTGAAGTAGCTCTTTGTAGTTTCCAACTATGTCAAATCATGTCACTGACTGGATGCCGGAGCAACAGATGTGTGCAGCTGCTCCCCTCGGAGACACAGAGAACACAAGAAGACTCAAGTGCAGATGTTTTGCCATACTGTACCCCTAAGTCGAGGAGTTGGACCTTTTTAAGTGGAGAAGTTGAGGGTTTCTTCTTTTTTTGTTTTGTCCTGGACGCGATCACCTTTTGATATGGCTGTGAGAAACTGACTAAAGATTGCTGCTGTGCTTTTCTTCCAGCTCCTGCCTCAGGACCAGTTCCAGCTGCTGCTGCCAGTGCTCCTGCCGGTGCTCCTGCCTCAGGACCAGTTCCAGCTGCTGCTGCCGGTGCTCCTGCCGGTGCTCCTGCCTCAGGACCAGCCCCAGCTGCTCCTGCCGGTGCTCCTGCCTCAGGACCAGCCCCAGCTGCTCCTGCCGGTGCTCCTGCCGGTGCTTCTGCCAACCCAGATGGAGCTGAAGGGTAAGAATTCCTCGCTGTGTGTATCTTGTGTAGGATATAGGCTCCCGTCCCTTGGGACCCTGCACAGGTTGAGCCGCTATGTGAGGTGCATTACATTTCAGTACTACTGACATGTAATGCTTTCAAAAGGGCCCTAATTTAATTCAGATTATTTTCTTCTTTTCCTTTTTTTTTGTCTGAAACAATTCCAAATTTAAGATATCATCAAAACCAGTAATGTTTGTTGTCTTTAATAAGCTATTTATATTAGCTGTACAATGACAATGTTTGAGAGCCTCCGATCTAGTGTGAAACGTCCTTTTAAATGCTCAACCGTGTGGTGCTTTGTGTGGTACGACCTGGTGAATATACCTCCAGAAATGTTAGTGCAGATGTTACTTGTTAAGTTGACAGACTCTGGCTTTTTATTTTAGGTGCGTTGTGTCGTCTCGAGTGAAATTAGAGAGAAGACGAACATTTAACATTTGTTTATTTTAGTACAAATGTGGACCGACACTGGACTGAGAACACCTTGACCCTAGAGCTTGAGCTCTGTCCGTTTCAGGAGTAAATCAGCTCGTTCAACACAGTAAACAATAACAACAATGTGGGATTTCTAGCATTCAGTATTTACATTATTTACAAACTTAAAACATAACTGTTACTCCTAATATCTGCCATTTAAACCAAAACGTGTTTAATTTAATCTTCAAATATGCATTGAAGCCTGTGAC
Source organism: Cyclopterus lumpus (assembly GCF_009769545.1). NCBI lineage: Eukaryota > Metazoa > Chordata > Actinopteri > Perciformes > Cyclopteridae > Cyclopterus > Cyclopterus lumpus. Next base: position 13,599,423 of record NC_046985.1, read on the forward strand.
TCTCAGCCCGTGACTCCAAAAGCAGAAAAGGAGATTAGGAGCTTAGTGGTATTTGTGACCGACTTTGAGCATTTCACTTGCATGTGAACGCAATAGCTGATCGATCTCAAAGAATTCATGTGGTTCTTTGCAGATGATTCAATTATTTTGGTTTTTTTTATTGGCAAATGAAAAGTAGATTTTCTTTTATGAATATAATATATTCATAAAATAAATGTTTTTCTCTGAGGTTCAGATGAAAGTAGAAACAAGTTATTTTGTTCTATATATATATATATATATACATATATATATATATATATATATATATATATATATATATGATATTATGATATAGAACTAATATAGGGTTGTGGGTCTCTCTGCTCTTTCTTCCATCTCATTAGATGAATAGTGACAATAACAACATGAACTATATTGCCACATTTATCAAACTCTCCCACTTAATTGAGGTTATTTTTTTTTTTTTTACCACATACAATTATTATCAAATTCAGGCCCCTCCTCTCAGATTAAGCGTCACCTTTTTCTCTCGTAATCCGTTAGTCATCCTTCGGTTTCCTTTGCTCCCTGTTTGCAGTGAAGAGGCCCCCCCTCCCCCTCCTCCACCTGTTGTCTACAACCGGGAAGTAGATGATATGCTCAGAAGTATAATCAATAAGTTAAGAGAGCAGACAGCGGTTCTCAAGGACAAATCCATAGACCCGTATGCCACTTCGCCAGAAATCACCCCGCCCGTCAGTAAGTATGGACAAAAGCAACACAGAGAGCCGGCACACGGAAAATGGCCAAAGAGCCACTAAACTCTGCCTCGCTCTCTTTGTCTTCAGCGCCTATTCTAAAGAAGGAGGACTACCTCCGGATGAAGGAAGAGGAGCGAATAGCAAAAGAAGAGGCGGATAAAAAGAAGGCGGAAGTGGACGCCAAAAAGGCAGAGGAGAAGAAGATAAAGGACGAGGAGAAAAGGCTGGATGCGGAGAAGAAAGCAGAGGAGGCGAGGCTGGAGGAGGAGGCCAAGAAGAAAGCAAAGTTCTTCACGAACATCATCGTCTCCTTCTTCGACACCCTCTTACAGCCAATCGAGAACAAGATGGATGGCGTACTGGGACAGACCCTAGATCCCTTAGGTATGTATGGTGCACACAGGGAACGGGACAGCTGAGATTAAATAAACATATACACACAAGAAAATGAAAAAGTGTACTTCTGTTTCTCTCCAGATCGTCGGTACATTGCCTGGTTGTCCCTGGTAGGGTTGGCATTCAACTACAACGTTTGGTTTTGCACGGCGCGGTTGGCCTTCCCTTACCATAATGAAACCAACAACCCCTACTGGATATTTTTCGACATTCTGAGTGACGTAGTGAACGTTATTGACATCATTATTTGGCAGCCCCGACTGCAGTTTGTCAAAGCCGGGGACGTCGTTGTAAGTCTCAAAACATAATGCAGGTGTGTAATCTATATCTGTGATAGTTTGCCTAATTCAACGGTGTTTGATATTCCTTTTCTTCTTCGCCCTGCAGAAAAGCAGACCTATGGCTAAGGTGCATTATCGGGAATCACAAAAATTGAAGGTGAGATTGTAACGATATGGAAACTAACTAAGGACATTTACAAGTACGGCAATTAAATAGTCAAATTTCTCAATATATTTCTACAGATTAATTTGTCTTCACTTCATTTGTCTGACAACCGTAGTTTCTGGCTAATACGATAACATTATGAAACGTAACACAGTGCTCACCTCTTACCCTTATGTCTATGTCTAGTTGGATTATGATTCCAGCATCTTCACACTAGCTTTAAAACCGAGCCTCTGAAAGACACGATGTCGGTCGGATTAAAGATTAAACCGTTGCTGGCCAAACTTTTTGGATTGTGACCTCTTACAATAAAACAGTTTGTTCACGTGTCAGATGTCAATGAGTTAGTGGCAGTTCCATCAAAGAGACCTAAACGTCTCACATGGTGTCATTGCTTATGGCACAAAGATGTGAAATGAGTCATTATTTCTCAAAAAAAGTAAAGCAATTTTCCAAATGTGTGTAGCAGATGCTGTTTTGTCTTTGTTTTGTATTCTCTTATGACCGCTCAGATTTAGGTTGTGTCCCTTTGGAGGGCCCCAACCCCCTAGGTTGGGAACCACTAGACTTACCTCTACAACTGAATATGAAGTGATTGAAATGAGCTCCACCTCAACCAGCTGCAAGGGTTGAATGCTATTATAGTGCATCAGTATTAAGAATCTAATCATGTCATATTATAATAACACATCAGTCAATTACTTTTACTGTAATACTTGAAATACATTATATTTGAAATGAAAGACCTTTACTGATATTTTCACAATGTTGTACCACTTTTATTTAAGTAAATGACCGTATTACTTCCTCCACCCCCGTATATACAGTATGTCCCCGCAGAGTGAAATCATTGAATCAAAAGGTGTTGTTGTCCTTTCTTTTCAGATTCATATCTTCAGCATCATCCCTTTTGACCTTCTATGCCTGCACTTTAAATTCTCCACCATATACCGAGTCAACCGCTTTATCCGGGTAGGCAGACGACTAATCCTTTTTTCTTTTTTTTTCTTTACTAATGATGTACATTTAAAAAAAGAAGAAGAAACGAGAGGCTTCACATATCCGGTCCAGTCCCTCACTTCTTTGCTTTCTTGTGTGTTCTAGATTGAGTCCTTCTTTGAGTTTAGCGATCGACTTGAGAGCATCATGGCCAAGGCCTACATCTGGAGGTAAACGCTTTCTTTTTCTTTTTTTTAATCCACCGTTTGTGAACTTCTACCATTAGATGAACTGTACCGTTGAGTTGTCTGCGAGCAGGGAATGATGCGTGTTAACCGTTTACTTTCCACTTGCTTGTCATTTCGTCTTTGTAAATACATGGTTTGGATATTACCGGACACTCCATGTTCACACTCTGAATTCTCAGTCGTTCATTTGTATTTATTCATCTTCTGCTTTTCTTCACAGCCAGTATACATGCTGCTACTTGTTTAGTTTGTGACAACACTTGCTCACGGAGCAGTTCATTTCCTTCTAATTCTTTCATATCGCTGCCTTCCTATGGCAGGGTGATTCGCACCACAGGTTACCTGCTCTACGCCCTCCACCTCAACAGCTGTGCATACTTCGTGGCCTCCGTGTACCAGGGTATTAAATCGACCACATGGGTTTATGATGGAGAGGGCACTGCGTATGTACTTTTCTTTTGACTTTATCTCGTTTGTGACGTTTGTGATTATAGACTGTTGTTGCTGAAAGCCCTGAGATCCTCTCACTCTTTGTGTCTCTGTCCATGGTGCTGAAAATGACTTGAGTAAATCCCTCCCTCTCTACTATGCTGGTGCGGTGCCAGTTGAAAACATGTCTGTTCAGAACAAGCCACATTATTTGCCGGTGGTGTTGCTGCCTTGGCCAGGCTGGCAACCTGGGCCAGAAATATTTTGCCATACACGTTAACTTGGACTCTAGGATGAACGATTTGTTGTCTGAGAGAGGGAACTGGTTGGCAGAAGATTGAAAATCCAGGACGATGGTCAGGCAGGCGCAGATCTGAGCACAAGGAAACGGAGGATTACCTCATGGACCAAAAATAAAACAAAGGAACTCTCCCAAAACTACTTTGGCCCAAGACTTTTAGAGGGAGACCATAGGGGGAAAAAAAGAGGGCAAAGGAACACAGACCTTGGTGTACACTGTGACTTGACTGTTTGGGGGAAGCGTACAAACGCGAGGCATTAATTGTTGCTATAAAAATTAAATTAAGATGTACTCTGTCCTTCCACAGGTACCTGCGTTGTTACTACTTTGCAGTCCGCAGTCTCATCAACATCGGTGGTCTTCCAGAGCCTGTAACCACCTTTGAGATAAGTTTTCAGATGGCCAACTTTTTCATTGGCGTCTTTGTGTTCTCTAGTTTGATTGGACAGGTAGGTTGGAGGAGGGTTTTTAAAAATAACATATATTCATAACTATCATATCATATGTCCTACCAAAAGCTTATCTTCACAATGTATATTGTAATTAAACACGCTGCCTCTCCATCCGTTTTTCCTTCTCTCAGATGAGAGACGTCATAGGAGCAGCAACAGCAGGTAAAACATATTTCAGGGCATCGATGGATGGCTGCGTTGACTACATGAATACCTACGGGATTCCCAAAAGTGTCCAGAATAGAGTCCGGACCTGGTACAACTACACCTGGGCAGCTCAGGGCATGCTGGGTGAGTCCAAGACAAGTTTAAGTCACAAATGTATGAAAACCATAATCAAGAATATCAAGATAAAAACGCAATTTGTCAGACATGTCAAGAACTTGCTTTTGACAGCTGACTGTATGTTGAGGTATCCATGTCCTCTCCAGACGAGTCTGAGCTGCTGGATAAGATGCCTCTGGTGATGAGAACTGCCATCGCCGTGGACATCAACCTGACCACCTTCCAGAAGATCGCACTGTTTCAGGCGAGTCAGCAGTCACCACGTCCTCCTATGATTTGAGAGCATTAAACTGAGTTTTTAAAAATGTGATACACACATCCTTCTGAACTGAATACCCGCTATTGTCTCTTCCAGGGCTGTGACCAGCAGATGCTGGTGGACATGTTGCTGAGGCTCAAGTCAATTGTCTATCTACCTGGAGACTTTGTCGTGAAGAAAGTGAGTATGTGTGCGTTTGTGTGTGAACGATAAGTCTTCGGTATCCGAGTGGAACGCTGACCCCCCCGCGTTCATGTTCTGCGTGTTCCTCTGCAGGGCGACATCGGCAAAGAGATGTACGTCATCAAAAGTGGAGCGGTGCAGGTGGTGGGAGGACCTGACAACAGCATCGTGTTCGTCACACTGAAGGCCGGCTGCGTGTTCGGAGAAATCAGGTCGGTCTGCGTTTCGTGATCCGTGACAACTACACATTCACAAACAAGACACATATTCATGCTTCATTTTCATCCTCCACTAAAAAGGACTTGATGACACTGATTGGCATGGTAATGATAAGTAATGTACAAGGAGAATATATTTGCTATAAACTGTAGTATAGCATACTATACAGAGATGGCATTGCAGTTATATTGTGTATATATATTGTAAAAAAAACAAAAAAAAAATCATCAGTCCCAGCATTTCCCAAGAGATCAATTTTATTTTAAATGGACATTCTGAACACATGGCATTTATTAATATTTTTGCCTCTGTCATCAGTTTACTACAGTCGGCCAAAGATGGAGGAAACAGGCGCACAGCTAATGTGAAGGCGCATGGCTTTGCTAACCTGTTTGTCCTGGAGAAGAAGGACTTGTTTGATATCCTCGTCCACTACCCAGAGTCTCAGAAAGTGTTGGCCAGAAAGGGAAGGTAAGTTATTCACAGTCATACTTCATATGCAAATGTTTCATCGTGGATATGGCTCCATTTTAACAAGTACTTTATCAGCACCGACCTCTAAAAAACATGGTCAAATCCTTGTGATACATTGAATTCTGTGATTCAGTCCATTAAGGATGTTGTCTGTGTGTGATTGTGAAGGAAACTTACCAAATCCAAAGGCCCTCCACCTGCCAAAACCAAAGAGGAGAAGCAACCAGGTTTTGCATTGCTTGGACAAAAAACAGAAACACCGAAACTAATTCGACTTCTTACCAATTTCCGCAAATTGAAGCTTCTCTCTCAAGGTAAAGTCTTTACAGTGATGCTGCATTCTTCACACAGATAACTGGGATAGTTTGATTTGGTTGCTGACAAGTAAACCACTATGAGAAATGTAAGCATCGTATAGTTATTGTAAATGTTTACGAGCATCGATCACCATTCATGAAGAGGTCAGCGGCTCCAGACTTACATGGCACACACACACACACACACTGACATAATGCTCTTTTGTGTCTTTTGTCCACAGAAACATGATTCTGCTGAGCTCCACCTCTTCAAATGTGTATCATTTTGTATATTTCACTCATCGGCTACTGAAAGTCCCACAAGAAGACAGAAACGGGGCAGCTGTAATTTGAATTTAATATTATTCACCTTGTAAATGTTTGTGGATTTCTTCAGTTTTATTTAACCTGATGGTTAACGTTCCGTTTAAAGTCTGTGTTATTTTTGTACAAAACAAAGTTAAGATGTTCACGGTAAAAACCAGCTACTGTTACGCATTAGAATGTTTATACTTCCACCAGAAGAAAATTAAAAGAAAGACGTAAAAAGTCCTGCTCACACCGTGTGGCTGACAGATGATGTGTGGAACGCACATGACAGAAACGATGCCTCGCTCTTCACAGTACTACAAACTAGTAAAGTAAAACCTGAGGCTTTGCGGGGTTCAAATGTGCCGCTGAAGATGTGCAAACATTAAAGCTCAAGAGCAGTGAGTTGAATTTTGAGTGTTTGAAAGGTTTGTGGACAATACGATATTGGTTGCAACCTGCAGAGCTCAGCATATTACTCTGGAGATCCCCCCCAAAAAAAAAAAAAAAATAGAGGAAATAATACTAAGATCAGTGTTATTTAATTATTGATAACACCAGAGCAGCCTGAAACCTTTGACAGACATTTTAAATCCACTTCACAGAATAAAATGCACATAAAGCTATTGAAATATAATTTTAAAAAGCAGCGTGTAACATGATGCATATAAAATAATACATTTGAAAAAGAAAAAAAAAAATCCACACACGTAGAATAAGCTGAAAACAGAAGTGGAAAATAAGGCTTGTACACTGTTCCAGCTCTCATGCACAAAACTGCAATTGGACATTTTCTCTCAATGTGCAGATCGCTATGAACTAACATGACTATGTGACCCTTTGTCTGGATTTTGAACAGGTTTTTAAAGTCGTCACCTCCCTCCACCTGCTCCGTGATACTGCACTTCACAGAGCGGTTTCAGCTCCTGGCAACGGTTTCATGTCTCTTTTCAAAGTCAGATAGTTGGCTCATGCAGGCTGCAGGATACTTGGTCAGAACGTCTGCAACAGAAGCAATGTGCAGAAACCGTCCTTTAACTCTGGAGCTTCCAGAAAATTATCTGTCTGTCCTCTCCGCCTGTGATCACTGTGGAGCACAGCTCACTCATCCACATGGCTGTGACAGCACCTGTGCAAGACATCATTTTCATAAGGAACATATTTCTACATTTATCATAACTTAAAACTTCTATTTTATCATATTGCAACGATCTGATGATTGAAACGAATATTTACAGCGAAATCGGTGCAATGGTGCTCTTAAAAAGCTGTTTTGTTGTCGCTTAATATCACAAACAAAATAGGTGAGAGGTACCTGAATGCGCAGGGATCCTTTGGGTGACTGTATTGCTGAGCAGGTCCCACAGCAGGAGGTCACCAGACCGTCCCCCACACAGCACCGAGTTCCCGTCCCAGCAGAAACACCTGGACCCACAGATGTTAAATCCTTTTGACTTGCAGCATCAGCTAGCACCATAACAGCATTTAAAGAACTAAAATAACCCTCTCACATGTCAGATCAAAATAAGATTTAGAACATTCATTTGACTGTCTGGTTGCTGGGAGCTCTTGGTTTGGGTAAAACGGTCATCTGCCTTTCCTGTTGTGAAGGCGGTGTGATCTTACCTCTGCTCCTCCACAGCTTTCACAGTCGAGATCACCATCCCTGTCTGGACGTCAGTAACCTTCATACAGGAGTCGGCACCGACACTGAGGACGTGTCGGCTATCTGAGGATGTGATAATCAGAGTTCTTACTTTAGTCATGGTTTCAAGGTGACCTTGTGTTCACGGTCAAGCTGGTTGGCTTAATTTGGAGCTGCATGCCATCACCAATTACGGTGTTTTATACTGACCCTTCAAGACAAAAGTCCTATTTCCACTCCTGAAAGGCAGTCTCTAAGAATTAAGAGCTAATAAACCAAACAAGAACCAACAAAAAAAGGCATTGCCGGGTTCAAACGTGGTGCTGAAGATGTGCAAACATTAAAGCTCAAGAGCAGTGTGTTGAATTGTGTTTGAAACATACACGTCAGCCTACTTGACACATACCAGGACTAAAGGCCACGTGGTGGATGGTTCCAGTGTGGCAGTGGACTTGCTGCAGTGTCCCGTAGCTGCTGGTGTCCCAGATGGTGACGGCCCCATCTTTACAGCCAGAAACCAGCAGAGTCCCCGCTGGATTCAGACCAATGGTGTTCACCTTTGTAAGAGAGGCAATATTACACAGGGAACAGCTCACTTGTATGTTTTGATTGCTGCTGCCACTGAGTGTTCAGACGCAAATCCCGACACGTTCCAGCTCCTCTGAATCAAGTCAATTATAAAAAAATGAAATACAGATATCTTCCTCACTCACCCCAGCGTCATGCTCCAACTCAGCCAGAAGCTGAAACTGGGATCTCTTGTGATTTGAGCCCTCAGCAGCGCACTGCCAGACCTGTGAAAACAACGGCATCATCAACTCATCATAACCCAGAAAAGAAACTATAAATGCACCACATCCGTCTGCAACAATGACGCAATGTTGTTAGCTGACTGAGTTTATGAGTAGCATTTATTAGCTTTCACACACACTCAACTTGTCCAAATGACAACATGCCCGATACATTCATGGCTCAGTAACAATTGAATAGCATCACCTCATTGGAGTACTTTGGTGTTTACCTTAACGGTGGAGTCCCAGGACGCGGTGTACAGCCGGTCATCAAACCAACACATTTGACTGATTGCATCATCATGGCCCATCAGCGTGTCCTGCCGCCTGCCGAAGGGGACGGAGTAGAAATAACTAAGGGAAGAGAAACATGTGGGTCAGTGTGAAGTCCTGAAGATCATTATGAGAATCATATGTACGTAATAACCATACGCACACATTGTTGTCCCAGGAAGAGCACACTGCAGTTTTACCGTCTGCCAGCATCAGACACGATGATAGTGCCTGTGAAATGGCCAAGCAGTTTACAGTTTAGGGAGAGTTCGACACGGCGCAGTGGAAAGTAAATACAGCTGCATACCATGTTAGAGAAGGACATGCTTCTCTGGAAGTCCTTCAACTCTTTGGAAAACATTTTAAGTGTTGTATCTGGAAGAAAGAGGAGCGAAGGAACATACAGATTAAAAATGATCAGAGCCTTTTGATCCACTCTGCTTGTAAAACTGTAACCTTGCTGCTTCTGATGGGAAAACTAATTGCAACTTCAGGTGTTGTGCTACTCCTCTGATTCCGGTGTGAGAATCTGACTGCGATGACATCACTCTGCACCATTATGCTAAGAGAAGAACCCCAGATGGCCACTAGAGGCAGAGGTTGCAATGATGTTGAGACATACAAAATCTCATCACACAAGGTCACTAAAAATGATGAAAAAGGCCGTACTTTAAAAGGGTCTCAACACACACACACACACACACACACACACACACACACACACACACACACACACACACACACACACACACACACACACACACACACACACACACACACACACACACACACACACACACACACACACACACACACACACACACACACACACACACACACACACACACACACACACACACACACACACACACACACACACACACACACACACACACACACACACACACACACACACACACACACACACACACACACACAGTGTCCTGTCTTGCTACTTTATGATGATGATGATGATGATGATGATTGTGGTGGTAACATGGTTCATCATTACATACACACACACAGGGTTATCATTATGGGGTGAAATCTTTCATCGTCATGGATCAGAATCTCAGTAACACTAAACTGCAGTTCCCGAACAGAGTCAGCGCCTGACTATTGATAATTCTTTCGTGCCTTTACAATAATCAATATTTGTCTCCAATTTTATTTCAGATATTTTACAGACCTTGAGATGTGGAGAAAATAGCTGCTCCATCAAGAGACACAGCGATGCCCGTCACAGCCCTGCACATTCAACAAGAAAATATATAAAAAACAGAAAATATGCAGGGCAGGATATACTTAGGCAACAGAAAATGTTTCCCCAAGAGAAATGTTTAGAAATGTGAGAAAACATGTTTTTTTTCCAGAGATTGGTCTGCTGCTTTTTCCCCCTGAACTGGAGGAAGTAGCTCTACAGCAGCCACCCGTCCACAGCGGTCTTCAAAATACATTTTAATGCATGAAATCCTCATTTCACGATTGTCTTTTCTGCAGCTGCATCACGCCTTCTAGCTTTGCTTGCACTTCCTCATATTTGAACCAGAGCTTTCACTTCGGTTATATCTGGACCCACAATGCAATTATATGTGTACTTTGTCATTACTGTAGCCAACTGGATGCCTCCTGACTTACTCTTTATGGATCTTGTGGCTGGAGATGGGTGTCAGATTTCCCATGTTTGCCCAGGCTAACTTCCTGCTCTCCTCGGTCAGGTCTTCGAAGGACGAGTCCTCACTCTGAGAGGCTGCAAAACAAAGCACAGGGAGACCTGCAGTTAGCACATATGGAGAATACAAATTACATTTCTATGCGTTAGATAGTGTTGAATGCTGCTTATGCAAATGATCTATGCATCACTGGAAATTAAACAAATCTGCAGTTACGGGCAGATATTAAATTATTTCTCAGTTGACTAATATGGAATATGTACTTCCATACATATTCTTATTGGACACATGTTGGTTTATGAACTAAGACTCTCTAAACTATCTCATGGATTGCATGTGAACCATTACTCTAAACAGGGATGAGTCACTGAAATACAAATGGCCACCCAAACAGCACAAAGCCAGAGCTCCACTAACAAAAAACTCCACTTAGAGGTATGAATCATCAGCGCCATTGGTCAGCATGACATGCCATTAGATTTGAAGTGCGGTTTTAGATGTTTTAATTCTTTATAACTTGTGTGTGTGTATGTGTGTGTGTGTGTGTGTGTGTGTTTCTACCTGGAGATAGGTCACTGACTGGTGAGTTGCTGCTGGGGCTTCGAGTTATGTTTTGAAACCTTGGCGTGATCCTCTGAGGGTGAGGGATGGTGAACAGCTGTGTGGGCGTCTGGCCGAACTCCAGGATCTGTGTCAGCATGGCGATTCTCTGGTCAGGGTCCTCAATGCTTTTCAGAGAATGGGAAAGTTAGCTCCGTGATGCAATAAGAATTATCTTTATAATTAGTTTGTGGCTTTCTTTAATACCTATCGCAGTCGATGCCTCCTTCATAGGTCAGTGGGTGAAACACTGAAAGATAATGAGATAAATATGAGTCTTAGTCCAGCTTTGGTGGGTTTGATGTCAGTGAACGGCTGCTGTATTTTACCGTTATGGGCTGCGAGAGCTTCACTGCCTCTCTGTCTAAAGCCAAACACCAGGTCAATCCACTCGTGAAGGTGCTCCGACACGTACTGACTCTCCAGTGCTGTCCTGTGCTTTTGAAGAAAATCCCTGGTGTCTGGAGTCATGACAATCAGGACACAGTAAATATGAAGCAGCGCACAGACTGAAAGGGATTGTAATGTTTAAAAACAAGGAGGTAGAGGGTCAAGAGTGTCATGTGTCCAGCAGAGTGTACATGCATATCGTGATCAGATGGGAGGAAGTTACCTGAGGCCCATGGTGGAAGAACAACATCCCCAACTAAGCTTCCGTTCTGCTTCCTGCCCAAACCAAGCCTCAGTTTGTTCTCCAGGAAGCCGCAGTCATTCCCGTAAAACTCTGGAATCAACTGCATCACAGGAAAGGTGGAAACCATGTCAACACTGATCCCATGCCTTCCCAGGGAGATACTGTCTATGTAGTTGTTCACGGCACCTCAGTAAGAGCGTTTTACAAACAGATCGTGACAACAACCAAATGGAATAATTGCTTGTTTTATACTTATACATAATACACAGGTATGGTAGGAGTATTTTTCGGCATTGACATTCTGAAGCAAAATTTCCTCAACTGACTTGTTTGCGACTAAACCTGCATCTTATCAAAACAACAGCAGCCAATTCATGTGGCAACATACTTGGTTCAGAGTGCAAAAAAAAATAATGATTGAACGGAAGAAAAACACAACTCTGATTTGTCTGTATTGATTGGGCACACTTCACTTTGTCATATTTTACCTCTTTGAAGTCCGTTGCCCCCTCTAAGCAGTTTTTCCATGTATCACCTATGCTATAAAAAAATAAATAAAATGTCATTAATAAATCATGTATGCAACCATGTGTTATCATTAAGATTTTATTTAAATATGCATGAATCTATCATTAGTAATATCTTAGTAAAGTTGCTCCGCTGATTTGTGGCTGATGACTAGATTCCATGGTTTATTCAATTTCAAGTAGAAAATAATGTACTTATTAAACATGCGATCGGCGTGGTCATAACGGCCAGTCTGGAGACACAGCATGTGCTCTGGAGCTGCAGGAGAAAAGAAATTATTAGGTTTGTTTTTCAGTCGAAGCAAAGATGGCAGCTTCATATCAGACTAAGACCCAGAATACATGATCTCACTTTCTATTAGTGTAATCAGTCTCTAGGTTGCTGTAGTTTAAACATGTTGACAACTGTAGCGAAAGGTGCTCCAAAGAGATGAAGAAAGAAGATTTTATTTTTGTATTAAGTGGTGCTTGTTTTGGTCTCCATGGTCTGTATTCAGACTAAAGCTATGCCCGATATACTGAGGCTGCAAAAGGAATAATAATACCTACGGTATTAAATTAAACATGTTTATGTTGTAGTTTTTGAAGGCACATTTTAAAATGTACAAAGAAGAATTGCAGTTTGACATGGATGTGTTAATTAATTAACCGGATCCACGCCTACAACAAACAGAGGTGTTATTCTTACAGCCGTGGTTACACACACACACACACACACACACACACACTCGTGTGTGTCACGTACCGACTCTGACCAGGTAGAAGAGGACGTAGCCTGGAGAGGAGTAGTGACTGCCATACATGAAGCGAGGTTCAGGCATGCCTCTGTAGCGAGCCTGTAACCATGACAACTCTGTTTGATGATACTCACAGTACAGATACAATACATCTATATTAAAGAGTTTTTGCCCAACAGTACATTTTGCCGTCAACAACCCAGAAGCAGCAGTCTCACCAGCAGCTGGTCTAGTCGCTCCTTGTTTAGTGCTCCCACAGGTTTGCTCAGGTCCCTGAATGTGGCAGCATTTGACAAATCTGAGAAATAGACGGAGAAGTCCTGACGATTATGCTACTGGTGTATCTCAGAAACTGAATGGGTACAGATCAGGATCATTTGCCGTAACATGTTATGCAAATTAATCTGTGTGCATGTTGACTCACCCAACCGCACGCTGGTGTAGTCATCAACGACCCAGGGGAAGACGGGATACTGGGAGAGGTCGTTGCAGCTCCGGTCCGCCAGGTTGTTGAGGTGAAGTAGGTACTGGTAGTTGCTCAGATGGCCGCGCTGCCACTGCAGCATGTAACTCTCTGCGGTGTGCTCGGTTACATGGTTCTCTGAGCGAGGCGGCAGAAAACCAGCAGGGTTAGGTTAGTCATGCGTTATGAGGCTTTACCAATATTGGCTTCAAAAAGGCAAACAGCAATATTTTGGATCAGTGCTGATAGCCGACACACATTTAGGAACTTAAGCGTCCTCTGCAAGCCTGGTTACATCGTTGTATATTCTTCTCATGTTGGAGAGTTTTTGAGAGCTTTTGCGGGCCAGTAACTTACATCCATAATAAGCAACCTTCAATATTGTTGACCTTCTTGTTTTTGAGATAGTTTCAGAACTCAAGGCACAGATTCACTACAGGATTTGAGTTTTCTCACCCAGGAAAGTAGCAATGTAATAGTAGATTTCATCTCTATCAGCTGTCTTGTAAAACTTCAGGTAGATGTCAGAGCAGAAATCATTCTCGGTACAGAACACCTCAAGGCCCTGAGTGAGGAGAGACACGCACACAAGCATGGGCATTTCAAAGGACTCGAGCCCGATTGACCGCATTGTTATTGGTGTACTTGCTCTGGCTAGTTGCACTCACCAGAGGTCGGAGTCCGTGCCGTCTTTTGTAGATTCTCCTGACACTGTGGAGTTTGATTGGAATCACCTGTTCCTGAAAGGACAAAGTGATACAAACGTGATATTAGTTTCAGCTCAGCTCGATAACAGACCTGTGCATGTCCACTCGGATGCGGCGGCTCACCGGATATCCATTGAGAGGCTGGAAGTAGAGGCTTTCATCCGTTATGCAGACGTGGCCAGGATTGGACACCAGAGGCATGACCATCTCCACGGCACACTCCATGTGAGGCTTCTCAGCAACACTCTGAAAGCTTTAAATTGTAGTCTTATTCATCTGGATATTAATACTACGACAATAACCGTATTGATCATTGGATCTTCGTTAAATTGAGGCGGAACAGAACGTGAAATGGGAATCAGAGTGCAGAAGTCAACATACCAGTTTTTGTCAAAAGACGACCTCGCCAGTCGTGATTGTAAATTGGCTGCAATCTAGAAATATACAAGAACAGTATGTTTGATCAGGGATGATTATATGATACTTGCCAACAATTAACAAAAAACATGCACGGCAGGAAGTTAGATTATGTGAAGTACAGTAAAGACGCAGAAAGGATCGTTCATACTGGTTTTCCATCATCTTCCAGGTTTTAAGGGGCCCACTATGTGCCTGAACGTTATCGATTGACTCACCATTGCAGTCTGGTCTCCAAGCTTATCGAGACAGGACGCCCTGTGGAGCTGCAAAATTAACCAGAGTCAAAATGAGCAGAGCAACGCTAGCACACACCACAGCAGCACAGGCCCAATGTCATGTATTTCCCCGAGTCAAGCACAATCCAAACTTCATCAAAATACTACGGCCCGATTCCCATCACTGAGGAAGTAGTGGATGTAAAGTTAACACCCAACGGGGAGTTGCTACCGTTTAGGAGCAGCTACGTACCTGAAGTAACGTTTGAACGACATCTTCAGTTTTACTCCAACCTTCCAACTGAAAGGTCACTTTCTTTGCCCCCTGCAAGTGATGAGGGGAGTGTTTCACTTGAATAATCAATTATAAATAATAAATGTTTCTGTATGGCTTCAACCAATTCATTAAAGATCTTAATGCAATAGCTCAACCGTTACTGTTTTAGTGTGGGAATTAGCACGACGACATTAAGCACAGAAGACCCAACCGTGCACTCAAATATGATTCCTGATAAATAATGCATGAAATCCACATTTCAAATGTAACTGATTGTATTTCACACACTATTTTAACTTAAGACCTTGGCCCTGCACAGGTTTTCAAACAGAGAAAATGAAGACGAAGAAAAAAAAAAAAGAAAAAAAAATACATAAGTGGACAGGCTTGTGAAGATTTGCTTTAAAAGATTTCCATACTACAAATAAACAAATGCATAAAGAGCACAGTCAAGTCCATTCAAACAGGTTGTGGCCTATTACTATGCGAGGAGAACCCCTGTTGAGATTTGGTTGACTCACCCTTTCATTTCTGTAAGGTGCTATGACATTACCCTCTTTGATGTAAATAACCTGGAAAGAAATGAATAATGAGCATCTGGAACAATTAAAAAGGTAATAACTGTGGACAATCAAATACAAATGAAACAACTAACTATTACCACAATAAGGACTGACATATCTTTGAAGATGAATATGTCAACAAAATAAAAAGATATGTACATTTAATGAGGACTCACCTGTAGACATGAAATAGAGATGGCAGATGGCCTCGGCCTATGAGGAAAACAACAAACAAGTTAAAATGACAAAAAGGTCACTGTGGTAGAATAACCAGCAAACTAAACAATCCGGGTTTGTCATCCAGAAACCAATGACACCGTTTGTTTTGAATACTAAGATACATGCGCAATTATTTGTTGCCGTACAAACTGCAACCGGACAATCCGACTCATTCTGCCGTAACGTGTTTGGAAGAAGTTACCCGACCAGTTTGACAAACTGAATAAACATCGACGTGTGGACGGAGCTCGAGATGAAAACATGCTCACTCATTGAAGGGGTTGTTCTCTCGCGACACAAACTCAATCTTCTTACAGTCTCGAAGAGGAATCTGCAGAAAACAGATCAAGAATTAGTCATCTCATTATTTCTTTCCAACTGCACATGTAGTTCTTATATCTTCAGATTTGGAAGCTAATATTATTGGAAGATCTTTTTCAATTTAGAAGATGTTTTCCAATTTGTTATACCTCATTTCCTGTTTTGTTAAAAATAAATGTTATCTAGAAGCAAGAGTTTAAAAAAAAAACATACCATACATAAATAGATTATTAAAACCAACCTTTAAAATTGGCTCTGCAAGATCCTCTGGATCAAATATGACAGATCTGGAACAGACCTTGAATGAGCCTCTGACTTTTCTGGAAGGAAAATTGATACTTTAAAAAACTGTAATAAAGAATAATACAAATACAACCTGGTTAATAAAATGATTATTGTGCGCAACAAGGAAACGTATAAAATACAAAGCAGTACTTAAGTTTTAAAATAGGAGGGAAAAGAAGCTAAATATAACTTGCTCGTTAAAAAAAAAAAAGAAATTACATTTCTCCTCAACCAGGATGAATTCATTCTCATCTTGTTTTGTAAAGCAACCTGGCAGATTTGTAGTTTAATCTAGCATGGTGGCAAAAAGTGTCAAATACAGTGTGCCCACTAGTAGAACTTAATTATACTAAGGACACTAAGTAAGTAGGCAAAACACATTAATTATATAAATCACTGTGAAGTTCATATCTGTCACTGGTAAGACTCAACTTGTCACATAAATGTGTCCATTCTCCTTATTGGACACATGTCCACCTGCTCTGATATGACAACACTAAATTATCTGAATGATCTTGTTGTGAAAGAAAGGCTTGTGGCCTCTTAGTTTGCTCAAGCCTTCACAACCGGATGAGACGATGTGTGAGCAGCTGCAGCAAGTTTCAAAGGGCTTTGACTAAATACCAGCAACCTGCACAACCCTGATAAGCACAATCAAGGTGATTTAAGCACATCAAGGTCTACAATTTGTGTGGTTTTACACAAGATTGAGTTTTGGCTGAGGTCACAACATGGTGATCAGGATGACAACATAATAGGACAGGAAAGTTTAAACAAAAAATAGCTGCTGACCCAAGATGACAATTCCTACATACACATAGATATATGTTGCATACCTCTCCTTTTTTGAGCTGGTTGTCACATGGTATGCAGTGTGGTGTTCAAAATAATATTCCTCCAAATCCAGCAACAGGAGAGAAAATCTAGAAGAAAAAATAAAAATAAAAATGCAGGATTATCATCTGCTCTTAATCCTACATTGATTGGCAGGTCTTTTGATATCAGGACGAACACCACAAAAGTAACATCTCTTAAAAGGCCCCATGAGGCGTCACTCAGGTGACATCACTTGCTTGAGTTGCATCGTGGAATGGCTGTGCTGCATCAATTTAAGTATTTTTTTTTTCACCAGAGTTTTAGGAGTGCAATGTCTGTTGAGCGCTTTTAATATTTGAGATGCTGTAAACATTAGATTCCATCAGTAATTTGGTTTACACAGCTTGAAAACATATTTCCCATAATGATCATGCCGTGTGCGCGCGCACACGGCATGATCACACACACACACACACACACACACACACACACACACACACACACACACACACACACACACACACACACACACACACACACACACACACACACACACACACACACACACACACACACACACACACACACACACACACACACCACACACACACACACACACACACACACACACACACACACACACACACACACACACACACACTATAATCCATGGCCCAATAAAGCTCAGATCCATGGCCCAATAAAGCTCAGATCAGAGCCACAACTTTAAGGAGAGGGGCCCTCGTGGTGAATGTGAAACACATATATAAAATAAGGCCTTAAGTGTGTTTTCTTTAAATACATTTTAAAAAAGGCTAAAGAAGATCCTATTACTGGATGTTTAAACATAGGTTTTATAAGTTCGAATCGGGGAGACGTCGGACATGTCTCTGTGCCTCGTTGCGTGGTTCCTCACCGCTGTCAGCTGTGCGATGCTCTCATTAGCGGAGTGGCCCAGTCTGACTTGACACTGGAAGACCACTCATTCACAACAAGCGAGGATCAAACACACCGCCGCTGCCCTTGCGGAGCTCGGGCTCAAACCCGCACAGAAGGACCGAGTTGTGTTAGCGACGAGATAAACGGCACAGACCTTTCTTTAGTTCGTTCTTGCGTCTTTAGAAAAGCCATGACTGCAAAACCATCCTCGAACGAGCTGAACGCCGACCAGCCTCAGTCTGCTCACGTCTCTGTAAACACGGAAACTTGCTTGCTGCTCACCACGTGACTGACCCTAAGACAAATGATCCGTCGACAATGTTGAGGACAGAGGGCTCACTCTGACTCTATTTCTGTATACCGTGACTGCGTAAAAAAAATGCGGGCGGAGGTACCCTTACTTGATCAATACCAACATAGTATTTATATTTTCATTATCATCAATGATGCTAAAGAGGAGAGCTATTCCTTAAAGGAGCACTCGCGTGCACGTCTATAAAGTTAGGGGACTTATAAGAGACAGATCTATAAAGAATGGTTTCAATCAATGCGGCGGAGGCAGAAACAGCCTGACATTTGTTTTTATAAGAGGATAAACTTCCTGAGTTTCTCTCTCTGTCTTCGGGCTGCAACTAATGAGTATTACTATTATTGATTAATGTGACAACATGTATCTTTCTGATTAATTGTTTCTTCTCTGATGTGTCAGAAAAACAATGTCCAATATTTATAATAATTTCCCAGAGTTCACGTTTTAAAAGTCCAAAACCCACACCACATTACAGGCTAAACATACAGAATATTCAGGAGAATATAATATTTTTCAATTATTGTGTTATTTACTGTCTGTCTATTTTAAAATGTAGTTTACTTCATGTATCCTAGTGTATGAAATGTACTATAGAAATAAAGTTGATACATATCATTACATTCAAAGTAAAATAATACATCATAAATCATCATGCATATTTACATGACACAATGCTCAAACCAAATTGATCAAGCTTGGTTTTATTTCGGATATATTCAAATACTTTTTAATTGGCGATTACCCTGCAGAAAAAAGATTAAACAAAACCTTCATGAAGCATCGTGAGGTGCGTAGACGATCTTCGTCTCACTACGTCTTGACGTGTCATCACAGTGAGGAAAGTTTCGGATCTTGAAATGTCTCTAGTTTGAGACACAGTTCGCGAATTAGTTCATCGTTATGTCCCGTTAGGAACCATGTCCCTGCTGCAGTGTGTCGGAGGTCAACATGCAGTGGAGAACACACGTCACTGGCCTCGCGTTCAGTTTTGTATTCGTTGTGTCATATTTCACGAATAAGGTGAGTCGATGTGGTTTGGCGTCAACTCCAAGTAAAAGTGCATCCTCTCTCGTAAAGTAAAAAAAAAACTAAATTGTATGCGTAATTTATAACTAGCAGACTAAATATATATTTTTATTTCGCTGCATGAATGCAAATCCATCGACCGCAAGGTTCCCTTCCAATTAAACTGCAATGTAACCCTCATCATCGGTCAAAGACCGTGAAGTGAACGTGGTTCAAGACCCTCTAAGAACTGCTGGTACTAGTCGAGCATGAACTGGAACCACCAAAGCCACCACAAACCACTAACTATTAACACGTGCATCCTCAACCTCAACGTTGGCACAGAACAGTAGGACATACATAATGTGTAATAAATGACGTGTTGTCAGATGTACAATATGCCGAATCGAAGAGTGAATCCCACCCATGACAATATATTGAGACTTGTATTATACTAAATAAGAGCCTTTGTTCATACTAATGGGCTCACTGAATTGGCAGATCTTTGTAAGGGTTTTGGTTTAGTATTTACTTTATACAAATGTTATACAAATAACAACACTTGCTTGCTTGTGATAAGCATGACCTGACATATATATATTTCTCTTTATTTTTTTTTCTATTTTTTTTTTCAGTTTGTCCTGTCAGTGTTGAAATTCACCTTTCCAACCTTATTTCAAGGGTGAGTGGCGAGGTTCATGCTGTATCATTTTTATTGTCATTACAGGTTGAGAAATGTCTCAAAGATTCCCTGTACGATATGCAAAGCAAGATATACAGCATCAAAAAACTATTTCAATTATTAATTCAAAAAATATATGTACAGATGCATTTAAATCTAAAGTTGCATCTTGATTAAAATGGCCTGCATATTTCCAGATGGCAGACACTTATCGGGGCTGTCCTGCTTCTACTCTTTGGGAAGTTTGGATGGGTGGAAATGAGCCGCATCTCCAGGTACTTTTTATATACTACTGTAGTAACAATACTTGTAGTAACAATTCTTGAGTGTTTTCAGTGGCTGCCCAGAAGATGATAAAGCACTTAGTTTGACATGTTGTGTTACAGGTCAGCAGCTCTCTCCTGGCTTCCAGGCTCCCTCCTCTTTGTGGGAAACATATATGCCGGTTCCAGGGCCTTATCGCTCATAGTACGTCACATAACCTATGAACCTCACACGCAACGGGTTTTAAAATACACTAAATAATCTAGTAGGTTGTTGCCATGCTCCGCATTTACAGTCGGACTGTATCTAAAAATGGTTTTCTTTTTCTTTTTCTGTAGGACATCCCTTTATTCTTCACTCTTCAGAATTCCTCACATGTTGTTAGTTATATAATCTTGAAGGTTGTCAACAGAGAGGTAAGTGACTGCACTGCATCCTATATGTGAATAAATAAATATGTATATAAAGATATATTTAAATCTATATAAATATATATATATATATATATATATATATATATATATGTATAAATAAATATATGTAACTTCATTTATAACTTAAATAAATATATATAAATTAATATATTTACTCCCTCATTTTATTTATTGGAGGCTAAAGGAGACTGCTTTATGACCTTGGCCAAATACTCCATATTGTACTGCTATGATATGATGTGCTTTGATCTCTTTTTAATTGACAGAAGACACGATGGCTGAAGATAATCAGGTTTGTGCTTTTCCCGTTTTTCCGTCACCCGAGCAGTGGTACTGTAAGCAAGTACTCAAAGGTTGCAGGAGCTGGGATAACACAAGGGAATACACTGCATTTTAGTTTTCCCATGACAGGAGCATGATTGCTTAATGGTAACAACAATGGTTGAGATGTTGACAAATGAACCTGTAAAAACATTTTTATAGCAAGATTATAGTAAAAAACAAACAAATACAAAACTCAAAGATGAAATATTCCCTATCATGTGACTGCGTCTTTTAAATACGCTTCCTCTCGTAGCATCTGCTTCATGCTGCTCTCGGCCATCATCCTCCCCTTTCACGACCCTCGGGTAATAATTCCTCATTACCACATGGGGTATTCCTTAAATACGACGTCATCAATGTGTACTTACACTTTCTACTCACTGCAAGTATACAATAATCTACAAACTACTCATGTGTACACGTTTGCTTACTCCGCAGTTTGACTCCAGCGGTTACCTGTGGGCTGTGGGTCACCTGCTGTGTGTCGGTAGGTCTCAGAATACACAGAGATGCCACACCGGTACCTGCAATATAGCTCAGGAGTTGCACAATGAGAGTTAACAGCCGCTCGAGGTTTGAGCCTCGAGAGACGCCGTAGATAATTGATAGCATGGTAATCAGTAGAGGGTGAGAGTGTAACCATATCGTGTACTCCTTCAGGTGCATACAGGGCGTTTCAGGGTCACCACAAATCTAGTAATTTGAGGTAAGTGGAAGCACAAAGACTCAGAAACACTTTGCTTGAAAGTGCTTTTTATTTATGCCTATTTTCGTCATCTAACACAAAATGTCTTTTTTAAAATTTTTAGCTTAAACTTGTTAGACCACTTTGTTGATTAAACTGAATCAGGACGTTCTGCACTTGTTTACACCAAACTCACACACACTTCCACTTAGAAACAGCTCACTGAGGCCACTCTTTTTGTGACGCTTTGTTTCCACTGCAGTGACCTCGAGCAGCATTGCATCAACTACTCGTTCAGGTGAGAGTAATAAATACGTCGTCACGTAAAGATGGAGACGAACAAACACTAGTTATTTCCTTCTCAATAGACGTAGACCTGCGTTCATGTCACGCTCCTTTCATTTGAGGTACAAAAAAAAGCCTTTTCAGGGAAGTTTACAACACCGCCATCTCGAGACAGTTTAGATGAAACACGCACATGGTCTGTGCACGTTTAACCCCCCCCCCATCCCCAGATGAGCATTGTTATGTTCAAACGTACTAATCTGAGCTTCTTCTCGCCTTCACGCAACAGCGTCCTGCTGCTGGCCGTTGCAGCTCACCCGACAGGTACGAATGACCCCGAGCAACTTTCCTCTGGCGATGAAAGTTGCAGCGACCCAGCGTATATTTTACGATCCACATCGGTACCCGTAAACAGATCCTTGTCCCGCTACAGGTGACCTCATGGGTGCCTTGGAGTTCCCCTCCCTTCAGTCCCACACGTTTCACTGTGGTTGCTGTGCCAGGTGAGACATTTCAGTTCATGGACACGTGGTGTTTTTTCTCTTCAATCACTGAATGAAGATCAGAGCTACCTGAATAGTTGTCAATATGAACATTAATGCCATACAATCCTCAAGGTTAATGTAGATTATTGTACATTAGTGTCAACATACAGAACTTGCTTTAGGTAGCTGTTGATGTTTCAGACTGTGCATGTGGAGCATTGTGGGATATCAGTAAAATGCACATGAAAAGTTAGCTATTTATAATATGTGGAGGCCCACAGGCATAGATCTGTGTTAAGTCCCAGTAACAGGTTTCACTATCAACAATTATGCTTTTTAAGTTTTCATTTCCACAACAACAAACATATTGTACGACTGTTTTCAGCATGAGAACTCACCTCGGTCTCTTTTCAGTGCGCTGCTGGGTTTTTTGTTGCTGCTGGCAACAGTCAAACTAAAAAGTGGATTGTCCCTGGAGCACTTTGGGGTCTGGATCTTCTTGTCGAAGGTGTTCATGTATCATATATTGTTTTATGGTTGAATTATTGTGTCCAACACATCATCATTATCCACACAATCAGAGTGAATTGTATAGTGTGATGCTGGTTTAAGATTATTTCACTACTTCCTTCCAGATCACCGCCATGTCCCTCTCCCCGTTCTTTTTCTACATGGACATCAACAAGTCTTCTCTTATTTGGTAAGCGCATCACCTCCACCAGATACTGGATTGTGTAGACTGCTTATGATCAAACCATTAATGATCCCTGCCCGTTCTTCTCCTCCGTTTGGTTGCAGTGTGGTCATCAGTCACGTGGGAGAGGCCCTGCTGGTGTACTCGCAGAAAGACTCTCAGGTTGGGGCGAGATAACTGCAGCTCTCCTGGATCAACAGCTTGCACTCTAAACTTCTTTTTATTTTTACCGAGAAAATTTATTTTATTTTTGCACATTATGTTCTCAACGCGTCGACAATCTGACCACATAAAATGATTGGTGAACATACTGGGCACCGTGACATTAGCAAACCACAGTGACATATGTCATCCTATTAAAAGCACACTGAATGAAGAGCTGCAGCAGACATATGGTGTTTTTTTATTTATCTCCAAGCACACTCCCAATGTAGTAAATCTCACCTCAACACAAACCAGTCAAACAGTCTATAGATACATAAAGAACATCGACATTATAGACTTTAAAAAAAGAAAAAGATGACGATGGTCCACATTCTTAATAAGGTCATTGTACACCCAGTGCAGTTCTAACACTGGACAGCTGTTCATACACTGGAACTCGTCTGTCAATGGATCAATTCAAACATTCAACACACTCCTTTCCTTTCAGCTCTCCTCCTGTTTTTGCTTCGGGGAGAATAAAGCATTCAAGGGTTGTCTTCTCCGAGTACGTGCCTGAGGACTCTTCTCTTCCCTGACATAACCTACGAGGAAATCACATTCAGTCTCTCTATGGATTTGACATCATTACGGGATGCTGTTAACCCCGACAGTTAAATGATTCATGAAAATGGCAATGTGTTCAAATGTTCTGCTCATGCTTTACCAACCACATTAAATAGATGGTTTAGCTAAAAGGTGAATGCCGGTTCGTTACCTCTTTCAATGCATGTCTGAGTTGACGGGAATCCAACTTCCCAGAAGTTTTCAGGAGTGCAAGGAGGAATGTATAGATACCGGTGCCTCGAGCACGCAGACAACTTTTTCTGCTTTGCCTCTTCTGGGAGATGGGCGTAATACTAGAAGTAAAACACAATTAAAAATAGGATCAGCAATGAAACATGTCAGCGTTTCTCGGCTTTATGACTACAATACTTACAATTTCACATTCCTTGCAGGTGGTGCCCTTCAGTTTCCGTCTCTCGTCTTTCTTGCGAATCACAGCCACGTGTGCAAATGTTGGACGTCTAATCCAAAGAGAGAACATTTAGATTGAAGGAAACTGGAAAGATTCTGCTTCATTCTCCTGCATAAAATATCCCAAAAGATGACAACAGTGATCCCCTCCAAAAACAGCGTGTTTCTTACCCTGCTTTGTGCCCGTAACCTTCGCTCATCGTGTTTTCATGAGGATCTTGAGATGAGGACATGAGCACAAGTTTATTTCTAGAACAAACACCCAATGTCAAACCCAGAAATACTGGTCTAATGTCATGATGTCAAGCACAGTTCAGCTCAATCTAAAAAGCCTACCGTCGTCCCCGTCTTCTCCTTCTTCATCTCCACCACCACACAGCTGGCTCTGGCCTAAGTGGGAATTGTTGTAAGACTTGTACTCCCCGTGAGCCGTTGTGTCAAACATCATATCCAAACTGTCGTTTGCCTTCTCCCCTAGTCCTGCAAAGGCAGACGCATGAGAGATGTAAGACGTATCAGCTTGTGTATAACAACACTGTAAATCAAAATGTTTCACTAAGTTGTTATTCCTAAAGTTGTTGTTGATATTCACCAGACACACTGTCCCTTCTGGCATTTTCTCCCCGACACTGGAGGAGACTGTGACTGACCCAAGTGCGGTCGGAATCTACTAATTCACCATGACACTCCTCTTCGGCTTCCTTTTGCTAAAATGTAAACAGTGATACAGATAAACATCCTAGTGTAGGAGACACTATCCATCCAATATAAATAATAATAATAATAATATAATATATCCATATGAACACACCCACAAGTGCGCACTCTAATTGGCAAAAGTCAAAAAAAGTAATAGCTTAGGTAGTAACATGGGGCGTCTAATTAATATACAAATTGTCATTTTGTGGGTGAAGTATTTCTTTAGGTCATAAACACAGGAGTTTAGTTCAGCACGATATAGCCATATACTGCATAAATAGTTAACACAAGGCACATCAGGTCATGTGACCTTACCTCGTCTCCTCTCCGCTCACTGTCGTACATGGACAGGGCGAGCGCGGGGTCAATGCTCCACATGGGCTCCACTTTGACCTTCCTTCCTGCTGGGCAAGCAGAGTTAGTATGCTCACATTCAAGTCAACAGATTCTAAGGAAATAGAGATTGGACAACATTCATTCTAAAAAGATGAATGAAAGAACACTCTGCCAGCAACGGGACAGAAAACCCACCTTCATGTCCTTTATGTTGGTCATGTGAGGCGTTCAGATCCTGCTGGGGACTTCTTCTCTTCCCAACACTGTCCTTGTTTGCTTTGTCTTGAACATGTGGCTTCTTGAAAGCAGGACTTGTATAGGACACGTTTGGCCCATTTTGTGTCGACTGATCCTGTTAAATGTTAAAAGAATCAAATTACATTTTAAAACCATATGGAGGAATTCAAGCCTATGCACCATACTTATATCAGGCTTCATACATTTTGACGAATGGATTTCCATGAATTTATACAAAATGTGCATGAAAAAGTGAGAAAATGTAGTATTTAAACTAACAATGAGAATTCCAAAGCATAGAGTACACCTTAAATGACACACATTAATGAGAGAGTTTGATTACAAGAGAAAACATTTATATAAATGTTTATTCTTTTAATCATCTCCTCTAGACTGGACTACTGTAATTCACTCTTCACTGGGATCACTGGCAAGAACATCCAAAAACTGCAATACATTCAAAACAGCACTGCCAGGATACTGATGAGTCCGGAAATACGAGCACAAAACACCCGTTCTCCACTCACTCCACTGGCTCCCTGTCTCAACCCGGATTGACACCAAAGTCCTACTGCTCACCCATAAATGCATAAATGGACATGCACCTACAAGAACTCATTACTCCCCAAACCTCCACCCGCACCCTCAGATCTACAAACAGCTCTCTCCTTCGGGTCCCCAACACCAAGCTCCGCATCATGGGCGACCGGCCTTTTGCTCAGCAGCCCCGCTTATGGACCAGTCTCCCTGACCACCTGAGGGCAACACAGACACTGGACTCTTTAAAGACTGGCCTAAAAACCTTTTTATTCAGGAAGACATTTATGACTTTGAGTTGAGTTTTATGACTCGTCAACTATTCCTTTTTTAATATAGTTGATTTTAACTATGTACTAGCTCTGTGGCACTCTGTGATTCTTGAATGAAGAGTGCCTTACAAATAGAATGCATTCTTCTTCTTCTTATTAATCAAACTATTGTCCCTTACGTGCAAATCTGTTTGGACTGTAAATAGTGGTTCAGGCTTTGGTCAAATAGAATGACGTCGGCCCTTTGCTTCAACACGTTGGACAACGTGAGACTCTTGAAGTGAAGGAGTGAGCCCCAACAAGCAAAGATGTGCGCACTTGCTTTCGCCACAAGCTGTCGGGGAACATTCGTCGAAATAGCAGGCTGGCATCTTTGGATGATTTAAAAGAATAATGTGAATTGGCAACCTTCAGTGCCCACATTACCTCCGCAGTTAGGACTTCACTTTTCGTTACAGGATCGGTTATCCACGCCTGCTTGCAACCGAAGAGAGAAACATGCTGCTCGGCATAGCAGTTGCCCTCGCTGTGGTGATGGGGTAGCTGTAGCTTCTCTAGCTGTAGCTTCGCTAGCAGCAGCGCTCTGATGTCTGCTTCCTTTAGCATGGCTCGTTAATGTCCCATGACATGTACTTTCCCATGCCAAGCATGGTTAAATCTACACTTCCCTGGCATAGTGGATTATCCCTACTGTTGCTATGGCAACCAAACTTTTCAGTTAAGGTGCGTTTACTCGCAGCGTGAATAAAACGAGAGCGTATGCCTGCTTATATTTTGAGCGTCTTTCTTTTAAAAGCATATTAATTATTTCAAACTCAGCGTAAATGACCATATGAACAAAACTTTTGGGATTTCATTTTTTTCAAGGACTTTTCCAGGCCTGGAAATAACCATTTTAAAATTCCATGACTTTTCCAGGTTTTTCATGACCGTACGAACCCTGTTAATATATTATAGCCACTTCTATAGATCTTTAAAAAATGGTTGATCAAAGTATGGCTATATTGAAGCCAGGAAACTATACTGGGTCTGAAATATATATTTGGTGCTGGAAATTGTCTTCCTATCAGACATGTTGCTTTACCCAACACACACTTTAATACAGGCCTTTCGAACACATCTCTAACCTTGCTGTCCACCCGACACTTCTTCAAGCTTTGATGGCTTAAAGGTGCAGAGCTTTCTTTGATCAGTTCAGGTTGCATTTGTTTGCCTTCCTTTTGTTTGTCCTCCCCTTCCTGGATTCCTTGTTTGTCCTCCTCTTGTGCCTCTGGCTCACTCTCCTCCTTCATCCGTTTTGCTTTGTTATGGGCTCCGTCCTCTGAAAACCGTTTGACACTTTGGAGAAGGGATGGGGACTTTTCTGTGGTCTTCTCTGGACTGCGGAACATCGCGAATAGAAGGGATGAGCGGTGAGGTCTTAAGGAAAGAAAACAAATGGGAGTGTGTTATTGGAATGCTTCTTTGCATGGGAGGAATGGGAGCATGGTGGTATTGTACTGTTGTTTGAATTCTAAAATACCAAGTCAATTAAGACAATTAATGGGGGGGTTGAGGGGTGGGGATTAGCAGCATGCATTGCTGTCTGCCAGTGTCCTTTTGACGAGACAAAGTTGCGTAAGTCTGAAATGATAACTCATGATACTGTCCCACATAACCAATGTTTTTCATCCTTACTTTAAACGAAAGCCATGGTTCCTGCTCTGCTGGCCTACAGCTGTCTCAGGTTTCTGAGAAAAGATCAAAAAGGAAATTACACACACAATCTAAAGAGGATATTAAGCACTTTGATTTTACGTTTTGTTAATTGCAATTAAAACAGAACAGCTAATGTAGATGGGATTGATATTAGTTGCAGTTATTGGGTTGTAAACAAAAGCTCACAAACACAATCTCTTTTATACAGAATTCCCACCAGTACGAAGCCTTCCTACCATGTGAGGCACATCTATAAGTTCAAGGCCACAGGTTTCTGCTATCGCTTCTTCAAGGTTTAGATTCACATCATCTGAATAGAGACAGAGACCCAGAAACACCTTTACACATCTCACCGAAACAATTCTATCTTCTTAAAACTTAAATTCCCAGAAATCCCAAGCTGCAGTCTAAAAACTCAAAAAAGTATCATCATGTCTACCATTCCTGCCAATCTATGATGCTTCATATCACACATAACTAGGAGAGAATGAGTTTTTATTGTACTCCAAGTAGAGAGGGCTTCACACTTTAGGTTGAATCTGCAGCCCCACCGTGTGAATTAGCTGATATGATGGGTGTGCATGTATAGATAAATATTGGTCTGTGCTGATCTATGACTTCGATAAACAGAAAACTTCTAAAAAGAAGGAAATAAATATAGTTTACAATTCCTGTTCTCCCATTTCTTATTTAGGAAATAATGATGATATAATAAGAATGCAGAGGATGAAGTCATACTTGAGATTTGGGATGTGTCCAATTCACATGTGTTGGGTACAAGCATGTGTGCTCTTCCAGGATTCTTTGTCGCATCAACAGGCTCCAGTACTTTAGAAACAGAACCACACACGTTAGCAGACATGTGGATCAGAGAACAGAAATCGGCATTAAAAAAATTCTGAAAGTTTCTTTAAAGCTGACCACTGAAGAGCGACCTGTTTGGTCGAGGCACCTCTGCATAACGAACATGCTTAATTTTGTTGATGTCTTTTCGTTTCCTCAGTTTGTTTGCAACAGGCAGCGAGCTTGGCAGGATCGGTGAGTCTGGGATGACGCCTTCTTCTTGTTCCGAGGATGAGGGCTGCTGCGGCTCTAAGCTGATTAAAAAAAACAAAATGGTAAATGGACTGTACTTGTATAAACAGCTGATACAATATAGTTAAGTGCATGTATTTACTTTATATGACGTCAAAGAGAACACAACATGACAAAACGTGATTTAGGGAGCTTACCGAGATATCTTTATTTTTTGCAGTTCAGCATGTAGTTTTCTGTTTCCATCCTCGAGGCTCTCTCTTTCATTGTCTGGGAAAAAAACAGCAAACACATTGATAACATTATGGTCCTCAACATGCCAGTGGCCATAGCTTGTGGTACACTAGTATGGTCAATACACAGTAAACTCATAATATACAGTCGTATGTGACATGGATTCTCATGAAAGCTCGTCTATATGCAATCAAGTGCTAGCAGCTCTGCGGGGCTGCATTTAGGCACCAGAAACATTTGCTCATTAGCACTCAAAACAAAGTACAGCTGAGGCTGATGGGAATGCTATTTGCAGGTATTTTCTATTAAACAGGAGTACCAATTAGTAGTATATACTAGGTCGGTCAGTCTCACACATGAATCCTTGAAGTTGCCTAAGCTTCAATTAAAATATTACTTAACTTTTACCATTTGTTTATCATCACATGAATGAAAAAGAGAACACTTAAAATGAAATTACATAATTAAGGAAGCCCAAGTCAGAAAAGATCTGCAGCGCAAAATCATGTGTGAAGATCTTCAGGAAGAAGAACTACCATGCCATGACCTTCGTCCTGGAAATACAACTGAACTAGTAATTAACATTTCTAGTGCCTGGTTATGTTCTTGTTTGACTAAAATGCAGCTTCAGAAATTCAGTCTCAGCAAATAGTGATTGGGATATTGAGAAGTATTCCACTTCGGCAGCCGGGATTACTCAGTGTTGAGTTGCAGTTCATCACTTCTCTATATGATAAAGGAATAATAAGAATATCGAGTAAACTCACTCAGTTTGGCGATGAGACGCAAATTCTGATCCTGGTTACTTTTTAGGTTCTCCTCTAAGATGGCACATCGATCACATTCTCCTGTACAGAGCCTGGAAACAGTGAAACAAGTTGCTGGTCTTTGTTACATATTGTATCCGTCAAAGTGAACCTGTTGGGAATGAAGCTACCTTTCCTCCAGGCGACTGACAGCATCCTGCAAGGTTTTGTTTTGCTCCTTTAGCTGCTGGGTGCGAAAGTGAAACACCTCAAGACTCTGAGCATCTCTGAAGAAAACAAATGCAATGACACGTAGATTACACTCAGTCGTTCACAAAAGAGCTTCTAAAGCCAGGGTAAAACATACTCCTGTTCTCATCATCATTATTTTAATATTATAAAAGTTATTGACTCAATATACTCACAAATAGCGCTCCTTCTTCAACTTAGTCACTTTTTCTTCCAGTTCTAAAAACAGCAACAAATGTAATGTTGAAGAGTGTGCAACACAATGCAAGACCCAAATACATTTTTCGTATCAGACTTCTGGATAACCTGCATGAGGTGCACACATTACACCACGGGTCAGTTACCTCGAAGGGCATCACGATGGTTCTCTCGGAGCTGCCTCCATAGATCGTCGAAGAGGTCGGTCGGGTTGGATGTTCCGCTGCTCGGTCCTGGGCTGCTCATCCTCCACTCGCTCACTGCCAAAGCACAGCCAGCCCTCCTCCTACGTCCTGCACGACAACCTGGTGCAGCCTGTCAACTTTACATGGAGAAATATAGATATAACGTTACGTCACATATTTCTGTAATAATTCGTGATGTACGTTGACGTTGGTTTCTCAAATGGTAAATACGAGTACGATGTGCCACACGCTCCTCACTTGAGTCATGTCAATACGGCTAAGCTAACTTAGGTAAACTTTCTCGAATGTTTATATTACATTATGTTGGCCATTAGCCTTCATTACGTTAACGTTGCTTGCGTGTTCTTCCCTCGTGTCATTCCCCATGTGGACCTCTCGTGTGTTAATAGTTAGGTTAGCTAACTAGTTAATAGCTTTCGGAGCTTTAGCCGTTAGCTAGTTTAGCTAAGCGTCCACTCGGATGCACTTTATTCGCTAGTGACAAGAGACACTTTACTGAAACTGGAAACACGTCCATTCTAGTGTCTGCTGACGTGAGCGCAGTGTCGGGGTTACACGGAGCACAAGACACAGACCGCGGCGACCTCACCAAACATGAACGGCGTCGACGTTACTACTTTGCTTGACTGTGAACAAAACATGACAGCAGTCAGTTACGGCTGCCGGCGGCTTTCAAAATGAGCAACACTTACACCAATGAGTCATTAACAAAAAAGAAAAGGTAAGGGGTTTAAAATATTAGTACTGTTCGGCTACCATGTTTCTCTAGTCCAGTCCGAGCCTCCCCTGACGCTACTCTTATGTGCGCTATTCCAAAACAAGAATCCAATTTTGCGCGCCGAAATGCATGCTGGGATGTTATTACCCCATTCTTCTTCTGCTATACATGAATCTTCGAGGCCCTCTCCTCTCCCGTTTAAATCCACTATTAACATTAAAGTCATCATAAACAATTTGGGCATAATACATGTTGTACTGCACGTGGAGCTGCACAGGATTACAGCACCGCATTGCCGTCTGTACGGAAAGTATGAGCGGTCGATCTAAAGTGGTCTACGTTTCACAGCTTGATTACAGGCCAGCTGTCTGGCCAACAATACCCCATTTTGGAGAATGTGGTTGTTCAATTACTGTGGAAACACATGTTCTTTAATGCTCTTTCACGAGAGTCTCATTATATTCTTAAGCGCTTGATATATGTGCCAAGTGGGGCGTTCAGGGCCAAGAAGTACAAAATGGCACAATAAAAAAAAAAAAAAGGGGAAACAGATTATTCTTATATTTGTTTATTTTTGGTCTTTCCTTAGAATACAAAACAAGAACCAAAATCACAAAAATAACATTTACAAAACAGATTATTTAACTGAGGTGACTGAGGCAACATAGAAAAGCATGTCTGAAACAGTGATATTGGTGAGTTAGCCTGGAACCTTGAGGTAAAACAGCGAGCAATGTAAAAGGTCAGATATCTTTACGGTTTTGAATTAGTGCCTTCTTTCAGTAGTGCTATTCACAAATAGAATTTAACAACATCATGTTTTCCTAACATGTCCACAATTAGCGTGATTTAGTGATGTAGTGCTTCAGACCTACCTAAGAGCAAATTGATTATTGTGAGATGTAGGTTGAATATTCTAGGCATGTCGCACTATATGGCACCATTTTGAATGGTTTCTATATTTCAATGCTCACGCTCACACACACACACACACACACACACACACAGGTCCTACTCATCCACTCTCTGCACTCTTAAATGGGTGCAAATGGTTTCTGAAACATTCTCTACTTGTTCCCCACCAAGAATGCTTCCGGCTAAAATAAGTGAATAGTTAAAACATTGATATCACTCAAAAAAAAAGAAAAAGCAGGAACCCAAAGCTGCTTTACACTTTTGGAATAGTTGGTACTGTTTTCCTAAAAGGTTTGACAGCGCAGGAAAAATAAAACACTCAGAATGATTAAGTGTTGGAGTGGCCATCAGTCAGAGGCACAAACTCAAAGTCCCATCTTTCCTAAAATACAAAAAAAATGGTAAGACGAAATGCATAAACTGCATCACTGAGAGAAATAATAAAAAAAACCTAGCTCCAATAATTACCAAAACACAAAGCAGTGAAAAGAGTACAGTTTGGTCTGCGCATGTATGTTTTTGCATGAATAAACGTTTCTTGCCTTTTCTTCTTTCACATGTAAGACATGGTCACTGGTGATTCAGCATTGCAGATTATTACTTTTCTTTATTTTTTTGTTCCTTTGGACGTGTGCCTTTTGTTGATTTTGCATCTGTCACAGCAAGTAGATTGCGGTAGCATTACTTCATAGATATATATACACATGCATTCAACATCATATGTATACCGCAAATTAAAAAGAAACTAAAAAAAAATAAATTCCCCAAAAAACTATTCCAAACTCCCTTTTCACCACTTAATAATTTAAGCTATAAAAACCTGCATGACAATCCACAAAAAAAAGTGTGCATGGCAGCATTGCTGTTTGATGTGAGATATGCAGCAGGTTGTAGAGGTGCTGGCGCTGGGGTGTGACATGGAATGCAGCCTTATTCCATTGAGAGGGGTCATGGGGATGGGCCTATTCTTCACCCCTCCTATCCAAATGGGCCTCTTTCTATGTAGTTGGGTTTTAGATTCACATTATGCTGGAAGAAGAGTAACTGGTTGCGGACACTGGCGGGGCAGGTCTTCACCAATAGCAAAAAACACTGGAGTAGAGTGTGAATGCATATCTACCATCTTCTGACCTGCAGAGAAAAACATGTAGAAATATAAACTTAACGTCTGCGTGTGTTTTAAGTAAAGGTTTCAAAACAAGTGTTAAATGCATGTAGATAATCTGGAAACCATATCAGACTGATATGCAGCCAGCAAATACCAAAAGAGCATACTCACGCGTCCCTCTCTTCACCATTGTGGGGGCACATAGCTGTAGCTGGGTGTGCCAGGATGCCGATATGTAGGCATCGAGACTTGGTGGGGGGCGACAGACGCTGGTGATTGCGTTGTCAGCAAAGTTCCTAGGAAGCAAAAGTAGCCACAGAGTGAACACCAGTGCACAATTATGATATAATGTATACTTTCAAAGAATGGGGCCCAGATTTACCGAGACTGTGAAGGCAAACTGGGCATGCATAATATTATATGGTTTATTTTGTTATACTTAACAGAAGGTGATGTAGCTTCAAATGTATGCATCGCTACAAAATAGATACTGTTTAAATTAAAAATGTAGAAATGGAAACGGATGCTCACCAGCTGACATGGCCATGGTGGTGCCGGCTACCATGCCCATGGCGACACTGTTGTGGCGTTGGTGAGGCATTTGCTGATACATGGCTGCAGGCATCCCATTGGGCTGGACCACTGTAGTGTGATGGATAACGTGAGGCGGTGCAGCATACAGAGGCTGTGTGTAGTAAGTGCCTTGCTGTTGTGAAGGTATTAGTGCCTGGATCCAAGAAGAGCAAAGTTCAAAACATTGAAACAAACAGGATTTTGTTCAAATGAAGTGAAAGCCTGACATAAGAGAAATCGAAACAAAGAAACCCAGTTGAAGTTTGGACCTCATGGCCAACCGGAATAAGAGCTTAAATCCATCACCCTTCAACAACATACATGCACTTACCTGTGCATAGGGGTTCTGTTGGGGGTAGGTGCTCCTGACCGGGTACATGGCAGCGGCGTAGGGGTTGGGTGAGGTGGAGTACGGTGGGACAGTCCCAGTGTTGGGAGAGCAGGACATTTTGAAAGGAGTGCCCGGAGCGTAGCCTGGGTGGGAGGAAGACAGTTAAAGTTAGTACTGCTGACTACCGAGGGTTAGTCACTTTCAGTCAGTGGGGTGCAGATGAAGAAATACGCAGCGTTGCAAATTGGTGAAAACGAACTGTATCTTAAGAAAAGGTCCACAGACTGAAACTCTGACCTACTTACCACCTGAAGGAGGTGTTGAAATCCTTGCTCCAGCACTGACTTGTAAAATTAAAAATGAGCTGTCATGCAGGGTGCAAACACACTAGTCCAAAGACATTCTTACCGCTGGGGAAGGCCGCGTTCGCTCCTGCATAGATATTGTGAGTGTATGCTGGAGCAGCTGCTGCATAGCCAACAGGGAATCCAGCTGCCATGACAAAAAACAAAACAAAAATATATATATATAATTAAAATCATTTTCTGAATACTTTATTGCAGTCAAGACATATGCTTGAAACATTACACAATGCAGGGATTTACCTGGATAGCCCATGCCCTTAGTGTTGGTAAAGGGGACCCCTGTTGCTGAAGGGCTGTAGACTGGATTCATGATGGACGTCTACTCACAGATGCTGCAATGAAAAGAGAATATGAATTTCAGAGCATTTAAAAGAAAATCACCCCCCAAAAAAAAATCGACAAAACAAACTAAATTGTTGCAAAGACCATTTGGGTAAATGCAGCACAGAATCATGTGTCAACTGTCCACCAACCAGACTGTTCCAAAAGCAACCTTTTGTACGGTATCTTTTGCAGTAAAAACAGAGCAAAGCATGCTGAAATGTAGACATTCCCCACGACGTTGCCGACAGATAACGGTGCAGAATGATTGTCTTGACATCTCAGTGAATAGAATGGTTAAAGGAAACAAAAACAAATGTTGTTGGGAATATGATATCCTGTTGTGAGGGGAAACAGTGAGGACTGCCGGTGGCTTACATGAAATGACCTTGCGAGGTCATAGTCACAATCATGTTCTTCACCTTTCAAACGCGGTCCACACACAGGGATAACGGGAATACCATCAATTTGTGTTGCACACAATATGCATAACTTAACAGTGGCGCTCAGGACTTCTGCACCATTTAAAAACCCTAGTTTTTATTTGTTTTACCCCCCCCATGTCTTAACTAAATAAGAACACTTAGTTAGAAACAGTAAGGTGTAATGCGTTCTTCCAGTTTCCCTTCATAGTAATCCATCTGCATTGCCGTACTATAGGGCATATAGAAAAAGCTGAAATACCCTCCCTAGAACAAATATGCATTTTGAAACATTTCATTAAAAAAAAAAAAAAAAAATTGTAAAACAAAAAAAGATTTGCGTTGCAGCACTTTCACAACTTTCTAAATTCCTTTACACAAGAGAATGCCTCGACGTCTGCTTGACATGATGCTCATTAACTGGAAAAAAAAGGGAAAAAATAAAAACTGCCCCCTAGCGGTGGTGCGCAAACCATTACATCACTGTACAAGTCTGCTGATTCAAGGACAATTTAAAACAGTGAGGGAAACGCATCGTTTCCATACTTGATATTAGATATTAAGGGAAAACCGAAAACCAGGACGCCTCTATTTATAGAGAGTAGATTATTAGCGCCTCGTGTAGTTATGGAGAGAGTGCGACGACAACCACCCCCACCCCCCCCTAAAAAAAAATATATATATTCTATAACCTGACTTTGTACGGAAACCACGGGGCTAAATATAACCCGACTGTCTAAAACGAATCTACAGCATCGTATTTTCTAATTGACATCACAAACTATACTACATTTGTTTAGCACCGGTTGTTATTTTTCCACCAAAAGCACACAAGCGACACGAACAATGAGTGTGACGCAATTCGAGTTGATTATTTTTTATTTAAAACAACGTGCTGCTAGGTGGTTTTCGTGTAAGCTCGTCTCCAACAGGCCTCCGCAATTACGAGGCGCCAACGAGGGTGCATTTTCAGGTGACGTTGGACATGTTTGCCTGGCTAAAAAAAAATAAAGATGGCAACCTTTTTTTTTTTAGTAGAAGAATTTCGGAAAGGTGAACGTAGCGGGGCTTTGTTATCATTAGCTAGCTTAGCCCACGAGCCCGTGTCATATGCACGACACCCCCCGTCGTTAGCGGAGCACGTTCGCACATCGCAGGTTTTGGTGTTCAGACCGACCCGCTAATCACCTGTCCGACCGAGCGAAGTCACCGGACCGTCCCCGGACGGCGGCCAGATGGGGGACAGCTTGTCAACAGGCCGCACTGCACAGGGAGACAGACAGCCGGACAGCTGTGTTCTGCGGTAACGCGTGTCCCAACGACCTCACAAGATAACCCGGGCGGCACGCAGACCCCCCCCCCCCGTGTGGATAACACGCCGCAAAGACTCACCGTTAACGGTTCCGATCGTCCGTTGGTCCCCTCCTTTGGTCTTCTGATGTCAAATGTATTTAAGCTAGCTGGTGTTTTGCTCCCAGATGCTTTTGCTGAACTCTTTTTGAGCATCCGCGTCACTTCCGTGTCGTGTCACGTGGCGAAAATAAAATTATTACGCCGCTTTATCGGACTGTAACCCTTTTTTTTTTTGGTAATGTGTATTTTTCTATTTAATTTATGTTGGTCTTTACACACTAAAGCATTTTCTCTCGAATTTCTTTTCCATACAAGATTATTTATTTGACAAAACGACGTGTCAGATACAAATGATCCATTCGTGAGCGATGAAATTCTTATTGAGTAATGTGCCTTCATGATGTGTGTGTGTGTGTGTGTGTGTGTGTGTGTGTGTGATTTTTGTTGCCACTCGGTTGCTACAATGTGACAACGCAACAATGTAACGTCCTATATTCTAAACGCTGCAACGTTGTGGCAATTCTCAGTGAGCTCATTATTATGTCTACCCTGCGGTCCTTGCAGGCTAAAGAAAACATTTGATTTTGGCAAGGGCTTTCCTTCATCTGACATGTTGTCATCACTTGGTTTAGCCGATGGTGCTGAAGAAATAATGTAAACAACACTTAAACCGAATCAAATCAAATCTTTCTTTTGGCAGCACAACAACATGAACGTTTGCTCTTCAAGGACCTTGACGCATCGCTTCCATTCAGCCATTGAACTGGGACGAGTAGGGTCCATACTGTTGTGGTTTTACTGCGACCTGTATGTGGTTTGTAGAGGTAAAATGTTGCTCTTTAACTTATATTAGGGATCGTTCTGCGGTGTGAGGTGAAACTACTCGGTCGACTGGAGGCATCGGTAAGGATCAGGGGTATAATGTCTGGAGCGGCCGGTGGGGGAGGAGGCTCCTCCTGTCAGGGCGCAGCAGCGGCGGCCAGTTGCAGCTCCGCCGGCTCTCCCTACGCTGCTGCAGCCGGAGGAGGCGCAGGGGCGGCCGGGAGGCTGCCCGCGCGCGTCCTGGAGCACGTTTTCTCGTATTTGGAGATGACCGACTTGATGCGTTGCGCGTTGGTCTGCTGGCATTGGAACAACATGCTGGCGGACGAAAACAGCGAGGTGTGGCGCAGCCTCTGCAGCCGGTCTTTGAGCGATGAAGCTATGCGTTCGGACATCCTGTGCAACCTGCCCACCTACAAGGGGAAAGTAGGTTTACCTTTCATAGCGCTGTTGTCTCCGGTTGGGAGAACCCGTGATTGATGGCGAACCCCATTCAAAAATCTGCCCTCTGATGTGTCTCACTGTCCTCAGGAATATATCCATAAGCAGTAATATTGTATGCCAGAAGAAGACTAGCTATTCATGCTCGGTCTTTTATAAACTTATACAAAGTAAAAGTAATACATGCGTATGTTTTCTGAAATACCGAATTAAATTTGCAGATTCTTAAATGGGGCTTGGTGACAGGCTAAATACTGTGTTTTGTTGTCATTATGTCATGGTACCCTATGTTATTACATGGCCTCTGAGGGGTTACTGTTACTGTTTATTATTGGCTAATTATGTGCATGGTGTGCAAGGAAATAATTGGCCTGCTGTAAGTGAAGCCAAAGAGCTGTCTCTGAATGGGACTGTATGACAATGTGTCATGAAATTATTCTTAATTTATCATGGGACATGGAACTTCTTCAAAAAGCTGTGGAGGTCCCTAGACTGCATGTTTAAAGGCCACTGATCCAGTTGTAAAACTCTGGTCTTTCATTGGAAGATACTGATTAATGTATCTGAAATTATGATAGCAGCCACAGTTATTTTCTAATAAGCTCCTGAGCCATGATAGCTGTTGTCCCTGTCCAATCGTTCCCTACAGCTCAAGGCCTATCAACATGCTCTGAGCTCCCACGACTGCTCCCGCAACGTTTACGTGAAGAAGAACGGCTTCACCCTGCACCGCAACCCGATCGCCCAGAGCACGGACGGTGCTCGGGGCAAGATTGGCTTTTCGGAAGGGAGGCACGCCTGGGAGATCTGGTGGGAAGGCCCTCTTGGCACCGTGGCAGTGATCGGCCTGGCCACCAAGCGGGCGTCCATGCAGTGCCAGGGCTACGTGGCCCTGCTGGGCAGCGACGACCAGAGCTGGGGCTGGAACCTGGTCGACAACAACCTGCTTCACAACGGAGAGGTCAATGGCAACTTCCCCCAGTGTAACAATGCGCCAAAATATCAGGTAGGATCTCTTTGTACCCTCATCAGATTTGAGATAATCCAAGAATAACTCGTGGACTGAATTGCCCAATTAGTAACAATGTCGGTGATATATGTTTGTCTTTGTCTTTTTTTTGTAACCCGGCAATGTGTAATTGTGTTTGTCCACAGATCGGGGAGAGAATACGAGTGATTCTCGACATGGATGACAAGACGTTAGCCTTTGAGAGGGGTTTTGAGTTTCTTGGTATAGCGTTCCGCGGACTGCCCAAAGCCTGCCTGTTCCCAGCTGTCTCTGCAGTGTACGGCAACACTGAAGTCACCATGGTGTACCTGGGAAACCCTCTGGACGGCTAGACGCAGAGCCACCATCAAACACGAACAGGCCACTGGGCGAGTGCGGGACTTTTTTTTTCTTTCTGTCAACAGACTGCCGACTGTGTTTGTCGCACCGTCTCAAAAGGTTTCGGAGACCAAGGGGGTCATGTTCCTTCCAAGCAGAATAACTATTCACACACGCAAAGAGAACCGTTGGCGTTTCTACTCCGGCTCGACACGAGGAGTCAAACTACAGAGGGGAGAAGGAATGTGTGGGGACTGTCACAAACATGATTCTGTATCGACGTGGACGACGTGTCCACTTTTACAGTTCAGCTGCTGGACCACTTTATTTTCTGGATAGGGGGAACATTATTTAAGTGCGATTCAGGCCAACAGCGCTGACTTTGTGTCCGCTTAAATGAGGCCAAAGCTATTCTAAACCGTGGCAAATACTTTAAGACATGTTTTTAAACAAGCGAGACAGTAGTTGTTATCGATAGCTATTCGTCGTAAAAGGAAACAGCTCATTGTGGATTAACACAGGTTCACTATAATCGAGGACTGGAGTATAACAGTTATATGCCAAATCAATGTGACCTGATCGCTATAGGCAAACATAGAGGACATGCGGACCAACTGTCATGCATGTGCATGGATACTGGCGTAAAGACTATAACACCCGACCTTTGATATACCTACCCCGTAATGGTGGAAACTATAGCTGTATCATGTTTATGTGCGTCCTTTTTAATGTGCTACTGTAGTATTATACACTATTTATTTCTTGTTTTTTTATCTATGGTACTATGGATACTGTATGGTAATAAGGCCTGAAAATAAAGTCTACATGATGCCACTCTTATAATAAAGATGTGTTGATGTTTGATGCTTCGGCCGTCTGATTGCGTTACATGTTTCCAGACAACTTTATTTCATATTTTTTGGAGGCTGCGAAGTCGAGGTTGCAGGACGACTGCATGTTGTCGCTGTCCTGACCCAACATGTAGCTCCAAAAGTTGTGATTTTGAAATATGAACTGTTCCGATAACTGAAAACAGGGCTGTTATGGAGTCCCAGTGCATAGTTTTCACAGAACAGCGATGTGAATTGTATGGTAACTGCATTAGTTTTAGTAGGTTATTGCTGTATGAAGTAAAGAGCATATACAAGCTTAATTAACCATGTGGTCTACGGACGGGTTGCTAGTGTGGTATGGATGAATTGCACATTAATATAGGCAGTTGCTAGTATGCAGCAGGCAGAGGGAATATGCCTGAGAAGCACATCAAGTCAAGGCCGTCCATTCAGCGCTTACTGGAAGTGTTGCTCCGCGTAGTCACTGCATGTGGATCAGCGATACCCTGAAGAGTAAACAGTGCTCAGCAGTCATCTTTTCCCCTGGATCGATAGAAGTATAGCTATGGAAACATATTGCTGTTATGGCCTGAACTATCCGCTATTAAGGCGCAGAATAAAAACCATCTGACGCTGATGGCCTTGCTAGAGAACAGGAAGCTATGCGGCTATATATTAAGTTTAACTTCACAGTCAGCATTCTTAATGAACAGATTCATACCGGGACATTTTTTGGCACATTTCATATCAGGCTTGAGGCGTATTTATGCACAATTTTGTTAAATTTTTAGCCACATTAGCGGCGTGGAAACGTTGGTAATCGTCTAGATGTTTCCACAGCGCCGTCATCAGGTCAAAGTTAGCCTGAATTTGAATTGTAGTTATAGGGTGACGACATCCTGGTCAACGACAACGTTCCATTGCACTGCTACACCTTAAAAAAAAAAAAAAAAAAGATAAAGAAATCAAGACATGTCTGCTGCTATATTAATACTCTGAATGTTACATACAATGCTTTAAACATTGTTCAGCTGTACTAAAAGTAACGGTTAAAAATGATTGACTTTTTTAAAACTTTTGCTGTAAAGACTGAATGTCTAGTACGTCGGCCTGGGGGGAAACAATCCTACACAGGAAGAGATTTATTGGAGAAATCACAGCTGTTTGTATTGAAATGTACTGAACCAGATCATCAGGACTCATGAATGTGAATTGACAGTCTCTCTCTGCACCC
This sequence comes from Cyclopterus lumpus, assembly GCF_009769545.1. Taxonomy (NCBI): domain Eukaryota; kingdom Metazoa; phylum Chordata; class Actinopteri; order Perciformes; family Cyclopteridae; genus Cyclopterus; species Cyclopterus lumpus. The sequence continues at coordinate 13,641,065 of NC_046985.1, forward strand.
TTGATTGTTTTTTTTACTGCCTGCCTGTCAGTCAGTCAGCCAGCCAGTCAGTCACTCTACCTGTTGGTCTGCTTTCCTCCTGGCTGGGTTTCTAATTAATTACTGACAGCCTAGCTGGCTCTCTAAAAATCCTCTTCTGTTGCTCTGTATAATATCCCTTACACCTACAATACTAGTTTTAAATATGAAATATATCCTGTCTCCACCGGGGGGCAGTCATCCCTTTGTGCATGTTATGCAAATAGATACACCATAGAGAATCCCAGTCATCCCAGTCATCCCACCTTACTTTTCTATACAAATGCAACTTTTCATTGCATTTAGTTTGCATTAGACTCCAGCAGTCTTAAGATATTACAAAACAAAATGACGTACGCTAGAAATATTATGATGAACAGAGGAACTGCATTAATATCTCTTGTAGAATCTAATGTTTACTGGCAGTTGATCAAGAAAATGTAAACCTGAGACATAGGAATCCTCAACATTCTGAAGTATTAGTATTATAAGTATTTATCCTCATTTGATACTGTAACTCCTTGCTGTTGTGTTTTTTTACTACATGGTTTGAGTTGCCCACATCCCCACTTTCCCATGAGACTTCACACCACAACTGCCACATCGCCTCCTCAACTGTGTCCTATGTCTAATAGTGAATTCATAGTCCAGTGTGAGAGCTGCTTTCCATCCGTCTGCTTAGAATATAAGAATAAAACAAGTGATGCATGCTGATCTATGTATAGCGAAGTGCACACGCTGCTCTATAAAGCTATATATCGCATGTGAAGTTACACCCGATGCAACCCGAGACAGCAGCCATGTTTCTGTAGAAGCCCAGGACTCACTGTCTCTAGATAGGGCCATTCACGTTTTAACGTTTATAAGTAATTAAGTGTTTACGTTTTTACGTTGCCTATCATTACACGTAAAAAGGTTCAGTTGGTTGTGCCAGCATCCTGTCGCCACCCAAACGTACAACAGATAGCTGGAGATATCCTGTGTGAAAAACAGGAAGAAATGAGAGCAACAACTCAACTCTACAAGGATGGCACCATCACTTCCTGATTCCTATTCCCTATTCTCTCACCCGTGGGTATCTTGTAAGGAGAAACAAAAGTAACAAGCACATTTAACAAAGTTAAGAGCACCAAAAAGAGCGAGTGTACATTTTGGAGCTGGTCATCCAGAAAGAGAGATGGAGACACATGCATGAAGGCAGACCAACAGGTCGAGGGACTGAGTGACAGACAGTCAGGGTTTAGAGAACTTGGTTACTCAAAGTAGCCATGCTGGAAACATATTGGTATTGAAAGTAGAACATTCAACGGCAGTATTCACTCAGGATGCGCTGCAGTGACTTGGTTTGTGCTGAAAAGTGGGCTCTGCATCAACTTTATCCTTTGTGAACCTAAAACCTCTTCCCCCTTGAGTGTCTCTGTGTGTGACATCTGTGTGTTTTGTCATGGCTGTTGCAGTGAAAGGCCGAATAGAATATCGGGCAGGAAGGGTGTGTGTGCCGCGTGGTTTCCTCTCTCACAAGTTGGCTGATCAGAACAAGCCGAGGGTGTGAAGGGTGTGTTCTTGTTAGGTTTTTGTGGTTGCAGTTCACACTCTCATCACTCGTGTGACAAGGTGTGGGGGGGGGGGGGGGGGGGGGGGGGGGGGGGGGGGGGGGGGGGGGGGGGGGGGGGGGGGGGGGGGGGGGGGGGGGGGGGAGGGGAGGGGGGGGGGGGGGGGGGGGGGGGGGGGGGGGGGGGGGGGGGGGGGGGGGGGGGGGGGGGGGGGGGGGGGGGGGGGGGAGGGGGGGGGGGGGGGGGGGGGGGGGGGGGGGGGGGGGGATTGTGCGGTGGCTGGTTGAGAGCTGGTGAGCCTGCACCATCGGCCTTCCTGTGGCCCCGGCCTTGAGAACCTCTTTCTGATTGCAGCTTGTTCCCATGTGACGTCTGGTTTCCGTTGCTTGCCTGCTTCCCAGCGAACCAGTCCGTGCAAGAGCAACGGTGCTTCAGTCAGAGCAGAGGAAAGGCAGCTGAGCTCACACGCGAAGAGCACCCTCTGCAACAGCGACGACATGGTCAGGGGATCAACCGTCAGTGGCTTGGGAAATCCACACCTAACCACCAGCGTGAGTACAATGCACTGCACATTAGTTTACTGCAGGATGCAGGATGCTAAAAGGAGCGAACGGCATGCTTTGTCTTCAATTAGAATGTTGAGCGTAAACAGTTTTTGTCTTTTGAACAAGATGTCTTATTGATCACCTTCTTTTGTGCATACTTGAACCTGGCTTTAGCACTCTAAATAAAGTCTTGTTACAACTCTTGTTGACATAAAAATGTAGTTGATTTGTGATGCAAAATAAGTCATTATTAATGCTACTGAATTGCTTTTGAATTGAATTCGAGTAATGGATTGGGATTCTGCATTTTAGAAAAAAATAATTTAATAATGCTGATTTCACTGTTTGATTCAAATATCGCACGTTTTACCATTATTCTAATGGACGAAACCGTATGCTGTTGTTTTGTGCAATCGTTATGCCATATCACATCATGTCATGTCATTACATTTCATTTTAGTTGACGCTTTTATCCAAAGCGACTGACAATCATGTTACATTCATACACCGTAGACACAGCTACAGGGAACAACGCAGGGTTCAGTGTCTTGCTCAAGGACACATCGACTAGGGCAGGGATTGAACCACCAACCCCCTGATTGAAAGACGGACCTGCTCACCACTGACCCACAGTCGCCCATATTATGTCAGTGTCAAACACTGGGTGGACACTCGGAAAAGAGATATTAGTGTTCTGCTAAACTGTTTGCACACAACAATGTAGTCAACTCAGATAAGCTATTCATTTGAATAGTAAAATAATTAAATAAAACAGCAAAGTGATAAGATCCGTGATAACATTTTATATAGAAGATGAAAAAGGTTTTCATATAAAAGTAAAAGCTAAACAACATCACTTACTGCGTGAGTCCACTGAAATACAAAGATTCAATTGCGTACGAGCCAAAAGGGGAACACAAGGCCTTCACATCCAGAATGCGTCACGCAGTGGTTTTAATTGAAATTAGGGAAACTTCACCAAAATGCCCAGTATTCAATAAAAGAAAATGTAGTGACGACAGTCACACATTTATATCATATTAATCAACTCCAATTTATTTTATTGAGTTGTGTCAACCAAACGGAAGAGAAATGAAATGCAGATTACAGATTACGGGCATGAATAATGTGCGGATCACATTCATCCCCCATGAAAGACATATAAACTGAAAGCACAGTTTACACATGTTTGTCAAGTCTGGCATGTAAGGTTCAGGATACTGCAGGTGAGGTTTAATACAGAAATGTTGAAGTTATGACTCCATAAAAAACATAAAGTGAAAAACCTGTGTTTGGCATGAGTAGGTAATGGCACCTGCCAGTCCACTCTACGTCTCGCTCTCCCAGTGAGATCAGCCCTTTATCGTGGAGGGATGGATTTACCCAATTTTGCATGCCGAGAGAGACATGGCGACATTGGTGCTCGTTCCAAAATGTCACGATACCCGTGCTCGTCGCCGCATGCACATCTTGAACTGAGGAAGAGCGAGGCCAACGCAGATGCTCACAGGGCTGATTATGTTGAATCATCTGTAGTCAGCTATAGTCATACTTTGATCAATCCAGCATCCTCCTTCTGTCTCCTTGTCAACAGTGAGGATGTTAAAATGCTGATCCACGGGCTCACCCCCATCCTGCTCTGCTTGTTAGCCATGTGGAGAATCCTGACGCCGGTCTTAAGTCATCCACAACACAGTCAGTGCCAGCTGGTAAGATGTCTCTTTTTAAACACAGCTCCACACCCCGGGGATCAATGAGATTGCCTGTATTAATAAAGGTAAAATTAAGAGTTCTCTTTTGGGATTAATAAAGTTATGTCTTATCTTAAATAAAAAATAAAAACACCTCAAAACGAACGGAGGTCTTGTAGGAAAATGTCCCACTGGGAGACAAACTCAAAAAGATATACTTTGTTGATAAAAGATAAGCATTGTGATATTAATGTCATTACAATGCTCTACTCTGATGCTGCATTCAGTGCGTATCAGATGTTATGTAAACATGATAACTGAGACTAAAAATGGTCATGTGAACATCCTGCAGGAAATAGCATTTTGTGAGGATATTTTAAGTGCTCTGACATTTCTCACTGTGTCTCATCACAAAGGCAAATTGAGTAATTTAATCCATAAGTAATCTATAGGAGCTGATGTACAATTGTGCTTTGAGCTTAACGCTAACATCGACATGCCAAAATGTTCACATTACCAAGTCATATTTACCAAGTTCACCAACTTAGTATAAGCCTAATGCTAATTAGCATGAAAAACAAAGCACAACTGATACTGAATGCCCTTAGTTTTGTAGGTCACATTTAAAAGTCAAAATTAAAGTAAAGTACCAGGTTCCAAAGTTATTTGAATTCATCCTCTATGGACCTCGAGTTTGTGTGGCAAATTTAATCCTAATCGAGTCAACAGCTTTTGATTCATTTCACTCTGTGGACCAACTGACCAACGGAACGACATCCATCTTGTTGCTAAAAGCAAAACTAAACTAAAGCCCATGTTCGATAAAGTCATATAAAAGGTTAAACAATCCGTCTAAAAAGGAAGCTCGTTGATATAAACCCACAAAAGAGTAATTTCAGCCTTGTATTATTTCTAAAAAGCAAAACAAACATTTCAAGACAATCAACAAACCCACAAACTTAAAGGCTTGTGCTCTCCTTCTCTCTGCAGATACAAAGAACGGCTCTCTGCAACAATGGCGAGCTCTCCTCTGTGCCTGCAGGACTGCCCGACAACGTAGAGGAGCTTCAGCTCAACTACAATCACATTCAAACACTACAGGACAACTCTCTCCTCCGTTACCCCTCACTAAACACCCTGAGCTTAGCGTGTAATAGTTTAGAAAAAATAGAGTCACACACTTTTCAACACTCCAAATTGTTAGAAAGCCTCAATTTAGCAAATAACAATCTTCACATTGGCTCCCAGGAAACCAGCCATGCATTAAAGACTCTCCCCGGGCTTCGGGCTCTGGATCTCTCCCAGAATGAGCTCAACGACGAAATGGTGGCCACTCTCCTCCAAAACCTGACATCCCTGGAGTACCTCGATCTCTCTGGGAACTTATTGCAGAGACTGGACGAGACCTCGTTCGGGGATCTTCACCAGCTCAAAGAACTCGACCTGCAGAGAAACATCATGTATGAGATTGACGGCGCCTTCGACAGCAATCCGAAGCTCCAGCGGCTCAACTTGGCCTTCAACTATCTGCTTTGCCTGACAGACTTTCACATGACCCAGCTGGTGGTCCTCAACGCCAGCCACAACTTCATTGAGTGGTTCATCACCAGACAAAACCTTAACGACACTTTCCAGTTAGAGACACTTGATCTATCAAATAATAAAATGCTCTTCTTCCCTTTCTTGCCCGACCACAGCCACTTGAGGACTCTCTACCTCTCCCACAACAGCGTTAGCTTTTACGAACACTTGGCAGACAACAGCACATACCCGAACTCGACCACGACTGTGGAGTTCTACAATATGAAGAAGTACATGGGCAACGTGACGACTCAGCTGTGGGACGAGAGCCTTCACGGGGACATCTCCTCCGTAGAGACTTTGGATCTGAGAGGAAACCTGGTGGAGTATTTTCCCGATGGGTTCATCCAGAAAATGCCTGCCCTGTCGAGGCTTCAAATGTGCACCAACTGTCTGGAAACCTTAAATCTAACGTCGGAACAGTTCTCCGGCAGCTTGTACGAGTTAGACCTCAGTAACAACAGACTGAGCAAGATCGTTGCCGATAGAGGTGCGCTGACCGCTCTTGGCAATCTGACGTACCTTAACCTGAGTTTGAACAATCTTGAGCGGTTACCCTCGGGATTATTTTCCTCATTGCAAAGCCTCCGGTCGGTGGACCTCAGTTACAACAACGTTGACATTTGTCGTCCCGAGGAAGCTGACACCGGTAAAGACGCAAGCTCGGCTTGCGCGGATTGGAAAGACATTGCATCCCTAACGCAACTTTACCTGAAGGGATGCAACCTGAAAATAATTCCATCGTCCGCATTCGCTGGGTTGTCTCTCACACACTTGGAAATGTCCGACAACCCTGGACTCATTGTCCAAGAATCAATACAAAGTCTCAGCAGAACTTTACAGCATCTAGGTTTAGGAAACACTCAAATACAAGACTTAGACTTCTCCCATTTACAAAGTCTTGAGTCTTTAAACATTTCGAGGAACTCGCTTGCCTACCTTCCCCCTTCCCTTTTAAGTCTTGACCTGAAAGTGCTGGATTTGAGGGACAACAGACTATCCACCATTCCCTCTGGTCAGGCAAACACATTAGCCTCCAAACTGCACACGGTTTTTCTCACAGGAAATCCGTTCAACTGCTGCCAAACTGAATGGTTCAGCACATTTGAAACAAAAAAGACAATCAATATGGTCGGACGATCAGGCATTGAGTGTGAAGATCTCATCCAGATGACACACAGAGTGGAGCACTCTCAGTCATTTATTTGTTTGGAGAAAGGCGGGGAATCTATAATCTGGTATATTCTACTTTTTGTACCCATCTGTCTTTCTTTTGTGGGCATTTTGGCCATTGTTCTGCTCACCTTCAAGCCGAAAATGCTCCAAAAGTCAATCAAAAAGAATTGTTTGAAGCCTACGTCTTACTGATACTTTATAAACCAGAAACAAAAATATGTTATGTACAGTATGTTATTGAGAATGATGTGACTGAATGTATGTTGGCAATAAATGTAATTCATTGTAAAACTGTCTATACAATAATGAAAGAACAATTCTATAATATATATTCAAGCAAGGGGGCAAGGGTGTGTGTGTGTGTGTGCGTGTGCGTGTGCGTGCGTGTGTGTGTGAACATATGCAGAAGTAGTGTGATGCAAGTTGTTGCTATAAGCAGCAGAGGAAACATGAAATTTCCTGTTTTGCTAAGATGTGCAGGAACTGCTCAGTTCAGTATCTCAAAGAGGAGGGGTATACGGTTTCCTTCCCATCAGGGAGACACAGATGCAACATAAGCATGGCCTTTCAGTGTGTCCGTAAAGCTATAATAATAAACCTTACAAACAATCATTCCTCTACAGTTGTGCGTTGTTGCTCGGGAGTCGGAGGCTCAGTGGGTCGCTGTGCACTGTGCAGGAGGCCTAACCAGAAAGTAACCAGAATACCGCTGTGGTGATGCTCAGGGTCACGGTGGTTGAAACATAAAAAAGAGAAACCGGAGTAAAGCTGTGTCAAAACCCAGAAACACCATCATTTCTACATAACTTTTTAACGACAAAGTCATCAGAGTCAAAACATGTTTTTGGGTGTGCATCAGCAGAGCAGGGAGGGTTCCTTCTGAGCATCCACATGGGTTCAACTCAGGGCCTCAGGCTTGTTATTATAAGGTTTCTGGTTGAATATCTTGCACCAGAATTTATTTAATAATAAGTAGTGTGAACAATGACTCGTCCAGCACTTTTGGATTTTATACTCAAAACCACTATAAGTCTACTTTGACACAAAAGCACCAGCAGATATATTGCTGTAAGGTAGAAATCAAGGTTTTCAGTTTCCATCAGGAAATTAACAGCCTGCAATATGAAATAAAGGCAAAAAAGTTGTTCCCATCATTTGCGGAAGGCCCTTTGCTACTGGTCACAGATTGTTGACCAAGGGGAATTTCATTTGATTACTCAGCTATATCAAGTCAGAGGTTAGAAGACAACTATATACAAACTCTGATAACTTTGAATCCAACTTAACATGGTGTATAACTTGAATACACGTGATTGGACAAGCCTTATCCCGTGGTGGCTGGGGGAGACAAGTGACCACATACATATCATTTATATCACGATCCAGTCAACTTTGTAGCGTGGACACGACACAGCAAATGTACAAAGCACGCAGAAATGCAGCGGATTTGTCATAGCAAACCAACCAGCTGTGGGTTTGGGCTCCGTATTTAAAGTGAACAACTAAACACACACCACAAAATTCGAAGCAATGTGGCCGAGTGACACAGAGGTAACAGCCTCACACAGATAAACGCAAAAGTGAATGGAGAAGTGACATTTCAGCTTCAGTGGTCAAATGAGATTCTTTTGAGTAGCATTCTGACAGCTAGTGAGTACAGTGGTACATCCGAGCTAGACCTGTGCTGCCCCCCCCTTTGGTTCCCCCACGTTTGGGAACAAAGAAAAACCTTTGGATGCCCCTTTGATTGGTAAAATGTATGACAAGATCCGGCGAAAATCACGTGAAAATTCAACATATTCAAGTTATGCTATGTGTCCAGCGACCAATCGGACCAAGCGGACCAAGCGGACCAATCGGTGTCCTGGTTTCGGTGTGTAAAGAAGCGAGTGTTCGGACAACAATGGCGGCTCCTAAAGAAGTCAGCGTAGCTGCATCAGAAGAACTGGAGCGTGTTTCTTTATTCAAGGAAGAGAAAAGTATGACACTGAAGACTCTTCTCCCAACTGGCTTCAGCATTAGTTTGACTGACAACTTTGACTGACAAATCTAAAAAATTAGCATTGCCACCCATCGAGCCGAGGTGCTGGCATGGCTAAACAACCACACACAGCCTGTTCAGAAAAGACACTTTTGGCTACCAGTTCCACAGTTACAGTCTGAACCAGCATCCTCAGCAAACACATCAGATAAGCGGCAGTTTATCTTCTCGCTTCACTTTTTAACCCAGTTACATCTCCTAATGATAACCAGCAAAAGAATAAACAACTTGTTTTTGGACCCGAACAACCTCCTTGGGCCCTCAAAGGGTAGAACTGCCTGATTTGAAGTGAACACGCAAGCATGAAAAACTTGTTCAAGAGTTAATTTAGCTTTTTTTTTTCACCCCTTCACATCAAGTGAACCGTCAGGAGGTTCAAACCGGCAGACGTTAAGTATTCTTCGGTGCAACATATGAAAGACAATAAGGACTGATGAAAGAGGAAGTGATTTTTTTTCTCAGGATCACTCATCTTGATCTGTGAACTGGTTTAAGGCTAACTTTTTCTAAGTGGGCGGGGTTATCTTTTAGAGAGATAAAGAAAAGTCACCTGGGTTTCAGAATGCAAAACACTGTACAACCGAAACGTCAAGCCCACAGCGGAGGTTTCATGAGGACCAATGTGAGCCGAATATATTGGATTTTCTGGTCTTTATTTTAGTTTGGTGTACAAACACTAAAAGGATCCTTTTTTTCCTCTCCATTGGGCTTTCAGGCTTCACCTCTCAATATTGCACTCATTAAAACTCTTTTGGAAAAAGGTAACACAAGCTAGTGTAGGTCAAAGGTTAGTGGTTATTGTCTCCAACGCTGATGGCCGCACGCTGGAAATAAACAACCATTGTCCAACGTAAGATGATGTACAGGCAGCTTCTTAGTCAACAGGCAGTTTGCAAAACTCCACTTCCTCTTCCCCCTTCCTGCTCTAACGACGGGCGACCATGGAGGCTCTGCACTGGACTTAGCCAGGAAGCGCTTCGTATCATTTGTTAACTGCGTGACTGCCTCGAGATGGCAAAAAGAGACTTATGACAGCATTTGAGCGTGAAAATAAACAAAAACATGAAATTAAGAGATTCTGTCAAACTGGGTCAGAGATTTGAGCTATTTTCTGGGGATTTGTGTGTTTTCTGGTCCACTGCTGCCAGCACGGCGAGCCACTGGGAGCTGTGGAAGTCACTGGGGAATGGGTCAGGAGAGAGCCCAAGACAACAACAGGGGAGAGGGAATCCACTCTTTTGCTCACCAAATTATCTCTGGATGCGTCAACATCCTTTAATATAAAGCCAGTGGTTTCTTTTGTGTGGGGGTGGGTGATTTGTAACCAGGCAGGAATAATTTTAGGCCGTAATTCAGAGGTGTCATGCGTATCGGAATAAATAACCTCGAGATCACGGTTCAGTCGGAGTAATTGCTTCGGTTCGTCAACTCATTTGACCTCTTGCACAGGAATTGTCTCCACGACTGTAGAAACTTTTCGTCTGTGTTAGAAATCAAAGTGTACCTTTTAGACCCAACATATCTCCAGTAGGTTGATGATCGTTTGATATGCAGGTGTTTCACTGAGAACAAAACAATCAGAAATTGATCTGTACGAGTACTAAATGTGATTGATTTTTTTTCTTTAAAGTGTTTCATTCCAGTTTCCTTCAGGTTTTTGTTGTACACCATTTGTATGTTAATGTTGGGTCCTTTCATGAAATGTATCACTCGCAATCCTACCACGGGGTCTAAAATGGCAGCTTTTAAAAGGTGTTCATGCATGACATGACATTAACTTATTAACTCGCTCAGCAATGTGTCCCAATCGTAGGTCTCAATTTCACACGATTCTGCCAAATTACATTTCTTCACTTGTATTTAACGGTTTAATTTATTTAATTGCTTGCTCTGCCCTCTAGTGGATCCACCGGGAATCAATACAAAAAAAAAACAATCAAGGCGGCTGTAAAGGACATTTTGCTCCCTCACTACTGAAGACGCATGCATGGACGTAGATAAAAACAAATCTCTAAACAGACCAGTGATATCTTCTTATTTTAACGCATCACATTGTATATTTATTTTACAATTGTATGCTATCTTATCAGTTACACACAAAAACAAAAAGCAGCCATGGAATAATATACTTTCATCTCCCAGAATGTAACATTTATTTAATTCAATGTGGAGATGCAAGTTTAAAAGGAAATATTTGTACTTTAAGGCTTTTTCTTCAAAGTAAACACACTGTGTATTTATGTACAATACACAAGTCAATAATTTAAATCAGAGATAATAGCCCTCTTCAGGTAAATTAATTTCCAAAATGCTGATTTCCAATAGCCAATAACTTAAATGGAAGTATTGGGGTTCAATACTTAAGAGAGGGGACTGATTAGATCGTCTTAATGCAGCTGATGTAGCTGCAAACAAGGCAAGTGGTTCTAGGGAGGCCAAGGTCACCGCCATAGGCACTTAACGATATCTGGCATGGGAGTTTCATAACTGCGTGGTCATCAGCAGGAAACGACGCCTCTCATCAACCAAATGTCCTGGAGCAATGCATTGAACTGTCCAGTATCGCTCCATGAGAGTAAAGCTGGCGCCTAATACTTAGGATAATGTAAAAAAACAATTCATTCTTTGGATAACCATAACAGCTACTGCGCCGTAAAATTATCAATTATAAAATAAGACTTAATAATCAGCGTCACGTCTCCACTTCAAACTGAAGTGGATTATTGTATTATAGAAAGAAGTGTCTACTTTATCGCTACTTGAAAGAACTTGCAGTGAGGGAAGAGAAATAAAACCCTCACATTAAAAAGCATTTAAGTCACCATCTGAGATATATATTGTAAACATTTTTTTTTTTACGTTACAGTTTGGGAGATGTTTTGGCACATATTGCAGATTGCATGGCATCAAGCACAAAAGGTATGGAAGCATGTTATAGAAATATACTACAGTTGCATACAAACACATCAGGGAGTTCGGGTCCGTTTTCCTTCCCCTTCTTTCAAATGTATTCAATCCATGTCCGCTAAAACTGAGACTCCTTTTCATAGAAATATAACTCATTCTAAAATGGCCGAATGGAAGGGAAAGTAAGGCCTGACCCTGCAACACAATATAAATATGAAATCACAGCTGGTTACAGAGGGCTGGGGGTCGGGGGGGTCCTCAGTTAAGCAACTCCAGGTAAGTGATCGGCACTTTGCCCTTCTGGTTGCCACGCTCGCCCATCAGCCAATCAGAATCCATGCCGGGGACGCTGCTGACGACGATCACCTGCAAAGACAGGGATTACGGTCTCAGCTTCCATTCAACAAAAGTTATACAGGAACCTCCGTTATTAATGCAACGTTCCTGACGTAGCAAAAGCTTACGCCAGTACATTATGTAGCACTTGTCCACTTGACAGTGTTCAGCTTCGTCAAAGACACTAAATTGCATGAACTGCGTGGTTGTGAATCCTGTTATTACCAAAGTCAGTTGGCCAAGGGCAGACTGGAAAATGTGCCTGAATGGGAGTATTGGAGCGAATGAGGTAATGCTGGCTCATTGTTAGTCAACCGCTGGCTTGTAATGGGACAATTCAGCGCTTTTCCAAGAAAGGAGGGCGGCTGATGTTCCTACTGTACTGTACTGTACTCCACTGCAGTTTGAGTCAGGCGTCCTAACGTAGTTTGTTTATAAAAATAAATCGTTATTATGATTATTATATTTCAGGCTCACCTCGTCAGCCAGCAGGGAAAGCTCGCTGCTGCTGGCCGCGTCGTAGTCGTAAAGCACCCGGGCTTTGCGGCTGCCGTTGGAGCTGCGCAGTTCATTGAACCCGCCCGATGCCGCCGAGCCGCCGCGGCCCGCGGACACGCTGGGCAGGGAGGCCGACACCGAGATGGTGGGCACCGAGATGCTGCTGGCCCCGCCCGACATCGACGACTGGTTGTTGTTGGAGAACGTGGAGGGGAAACTGGTGGGAGGAAGGGGAGGCGATGAAACCCGACTGCTTGTGCCACGCTGAAGCAGAGCAGTGTTTCGCCCCGATGCAGCACATTATTTACCACTTCCATCTCCCTGTATGAATTACATGAAGCTCACTCCCCTGTGACCTCATCGCTGATTAAGTATTAGTCATTTTCAACAGAAACGTTCATGTTACCCGACTTGAACCACTTTGATTTTATTGCGGGGGGAAACAATTAGGAACGAGGAGAACATTAAACATCAATACTTTTGTTTCCAGGAAGGGTTTCTAAAAGTAAGACAGTTATTTACCCATTCAGAAAGAAAACAGGAAAAACAACAAAAGCAAGGACTCGAATAGCGTACTGCTCCCTGCATCAACAGCATACTAAATACTATTCATTCTGAAATGAGCAATATAGGTCCTGCTTGGTAAGTACTGAGACGAGTGATGATCCTTGTATCTCAGAAAAGAGGTCTTCTCTGTGACATTACTTGTTGTGTAAACGTCCCCCTAATGTAGTGGACACCAGTAAGCCAGATGCATGGCTCTGCTCAGGACTAAATCAATCAAAATGTAACAGTGGTCTTTCACCTGCCCAGCTGCTTTTGGAGATCCACCATGTAGTGGTAACACTGAGCGTAGTACGTAGTCTGGGCCTCCACAAAGTCATTCAAGCAGCGGAGGTGATGGGCCTGGTAATGTGCACAAGGAGGAGAAGAATGCTGAACCCTTTACCAGTTTTACAAAAGGAGAGTCGAGTGGCTTTCCTAGCTTAACCATTCTTTATCTTTTAAAGTTAGGGTGGTGTCATTCTATAATAAACATTTTGTCATCGGAAATGGCAGCTCTACCCACTTCACGACCAAAAGTCGGTACTCGTGGAAAGTTTAGGTCACCGAAAACCAGTAGCTACATACGTGGGTGCTGCTGACGCCTTCTAGCAGCAGCCGGGTGATCTCCGCCTGCCGGTCGAACTCACTCTGGGTCATCCTCATCTCCTGCTCTGCCTGAGGATCAAGAAGCAAAGCGGAAACATTTTGTTTTGTTTTATAGGGCAACGCCACCATTCCACGGGGTTGGAGAATTGATGATGATCCAATCAAGGCCCCCTTGCTTTACAGAAGCGAAGAACAGACGTATGGCTTAAAAGTAAAAGTGAACGAACATGCATCGGACTAACACATTGGTTTGCTGATATTCTCGTAATGAAAAGGGTATTTCATCTGTATTTGAGCCAAGTGGATGTCCCGTGGTATAAAACTTGCCTTCTAATCTGGAAATCAAATACAACAACCAAAAAAACTCTTTGACTTGGAAATAATCAAAATCATTTTAGCTGAATATCAACATGTACCAAAAGATAGTCCATAAAAAAAAAAGAAAATGCATGAAGAAATAAATGAACAGTCAACCACGAGAGAAAATACCGCCAGAGTCTGTATGTGCATAGGACATGAAATGTCTTCGGCAGGTCAAGACCAGAGAAGACAGGGGCCCATCAGGGAGAAGGACAACTCAACAATGGTTCCTAGTCGCATCCCACATTGAGCCAAAGGATTCAATGAGAGGCTTGTGAAACAATGGCTTGTTGAGACTCACTTAAACAGTCCAACAAACATCCTGAGACCGATGGGGACCATGTCCTCCCAGGGAGAGAACATCCACAGCGTTTGGTCTCTCGCAGGACTCGTCTACAAGGATTCAAGGTTCTCCGCGAGGTACGGCGGTATGCGTAACAGAGGAGATAAAGCCACGGGCAGCAGCTGCTCACACTGCTACCGGGGGGTGTTGGGTGTGTGTGTGTGTGTGTGTGTGTGTGTGTGTGTGTGTGTGTGTGTGTGTGTAATTCAAAGATAGCTCCAACATTCCACTCACCTCTGTCACTTCCTCTGCTCACATCTGCTGCTTTGTGTTTTGAAAACAGTGACACAGTAGTTAGAGCTACAGCTGCTGCACGGCCGCGGCCAACACAACACAACACACAACACATCCTCACACTGTGTGTGTGTGTGTGTGTGTGTGTGTGTGTGTTTAACAGAACCACACTCCGTAGAGGTTAAGAAGACTGTGACAAGGCAGCACATGCATATCTGTCATCTGTGAGCTTTCAACCAAACCACCTTGGTTTAGTTGGGTGTACCGACCATCAAACAAAGACTAGCGGAGAAGCGGAGCCGGTGTTAACCAGCTGATGTTGTACACAGGACACACCTTTGATTATATGGATTCAAACAAACTACAGTAACACTAGACAGCCCTGCTATTTGGGAAAAGCTAGAGGCTTACATGAGCATGTTGAGAAGCCACAGGGACAACACCAAGGGAATCAGAGTCATAGATGGAAGTCGGGCTTGCTGGGTCTCATCTAGAAGCATTTGCATAGCTTTGCTTTGATGTTGCCCAGTAATGACCACCCATGACATTACATCATATTGTTTGGGGATTCTCGTATTGTGACGCTTGCTTTCTGCATGTGCTCTGCTCTCTACTGTAACACCACGCTACAATCGTGCATGTAGTAGTTACAATAACTCCAGTGAGGAGTTTTCTCAGCTGATCACATCGTGTCAATTTCAAGTCAGAACATCCCAGTTTGAGTTTCATTTAGTTCTGCTTGAGAACTTTTGGTATGGAAAATATGGTGTGCCAAAGTCTGGAGGCTAACTAATATATTGGAATGTCTACTGGGCATCTTTGGCACAAACATTTCTTTAATGTGAAATGTTCAATCTTATCTCATTTTCAGGTTGCACCTACAAGTTGTGAACATTAGCGATTTAGGCTGCAACTCCAAAACAGTTAAAACCGGTTCACTAAAAGGGCTGGAAAGACATCAGATTACAGATTGAATTAAAAATGAACTAACTTTAGGAGCCTAAAAAGACTTTGTAGACTCTGCTGTTTGTTGCATTCCTGAAGCACAATGCAGTCTTTTAGGTCCCAAACACACGTAATGTTTTACAATTCTTTAGTGATCCCCCTCGTTACGTCAGTAAGTTACGTTAATTGTGTGTATTTTTGTGTTCATTTAAGGACACTAGTGTCTGTAAACAAAGAAAAATAGAAACCCAGATGTCAGGAGAAAAAAAAGTAAAGAGCACAGCAAGAAAACAACTATCCAGAAAAAAGGGAAGTCTGAAGTTCCCATCACCTCTCATGTGACTGCATGCAAGTCACAAGAGATAAAATGATCAGCATTGTGTTGTGTAACTTGGTGTGGCCGTCATGACTTCGGACAGGATACGCCCAGGCAGCTTTTCTTCCTCTGAAAGGAAGTTGGCTAATGATTTTAGACAATTCACCACCATTAAAAGGACCGAAAGACATCCAGATGACTATGTGACTGTGTGTGTGTGTGTGTGTGTGTGTGTGTGTGTGTGTGTACACATTTACCGCAGCTCTACCATCAGCCATCCTGGCTTTCTTTAGTTTGGTTTTAGCTGCGTCCAAATCCAAACGTTTGACCTGTAGCAGCTTCCTCTCTTTCTGAAAAACAAAACGCAAAAAAAAAATCCTAAAAGAAATTCTACGGGAGAGTGAACATTAATGTTGGGAAGCGCACGTTTTGATGTGCAGGATGTTTGGAGGTATTGGATAAAGGTCCAACAGGGCAAGTAACAAACAGGTACACTGGGTCAAACACGGCATCTGAAGTGTTGATATCTTTAAGCCAGTCACTCACTGAAGGCTATCGGAAGCTGTAGCTCCGGTTCTGTAGCAGCTTTACGATGGTCAGCCGCAGGAAAGCTTCAACTCGGAGCGACAGGAAGTGGTACGTTTGTGTTAACTAAAGCTCAACTGCAGCTTCATGGGGCTGATAATGTAATTACAAAGTGATGACTGTAATTACCTTAACCACACAGTTCTATCAACAAGTACAAGTCTTTTGAATCAACTGTTACTTTTTATTTGTTTTACCTGTATTTTAGCTATTCTTATTTATTTATTTTTAGCTTTTAGGATGTTTTAATTATGTGAAGTGTCTTTGAGTATTATGAAAAGCGCTATATAAATTAAATGCATTATTATTATTATTTTTGGGGCAGATACAAATGCCAGATATGAACCTATGTTGCCTTTTTTCATTTTTTTTCTTATCAAAAAAATTCTAAACCTTTGATGATGTATAATTAGTTATCCTTTAGTCTAACTTCTGAACTGAATTGAAGATACGGGACAGAGGTCAATATGATTTCTGATTATTATTACATTACATTAGTCATTTAGCTGACGCTTTTATCCAAAGCGACTTACAATAAGTTATTAAATTAGAAAGGGGCTCTTATCAAGACACTACTCCTCTACAGTCTAGAGTCAGTTCCAGATAAAAAGTTCAGTGGAAAAATGATTTAAAGAGCCGGAGCCAGCAGTCCAACTCACCAGGATGGTTTTGAAGTCTCCCTCTAAAAAGTTTCTGAAAGGTGTCAGGAAGTTGATGGCGGAACTTTGGATCAACTCCCGTTCTGCCCCACCAATCTGCTTCTCCGTCTCACCACATTTTATCAGAGCGTTTCCTGTAATGGTCAGCAGCACACAAACACTAATTCACTCCCAACATAGTGCTGGCTTGTACATTGTGGCATCACACTCAACTAAGGAGTACACAGAGGCCTGTGGATACGTACAAAAGCAAGAAGCTACGTCTGAGGAATGACATTGACCACCAAAGACGGTTGCAGGGGATTAAAGTGATGTTTAACATCATAACAGAAGAATGGTGTTCAAATGTTCCCAACAAACTATCATCAGTCTACACATGACAGAATACTCCCATCCAAACCATTTTATGCATGCTTTCCCAACAACTAAACCTTAATATCTAGAAGCTAAGGAGCTTTAAGTATGTTGGGCATCTCAGTGTTATCGCTCACCATAGGCAGTGCCGGGACCAAATTCACCTCCCGACTCGATCATGGACTGGCCCAGCAGCTCATGGTTGTTCATTCGCGTCGGGGCTTTTTTCTCCAGTTTCTCGTACACAAATTCTTCTAGGCGGACATCTGCAGATCGCAAGAAGAAAACCTCATTACAAAGTCATAAGACTAGAGTGAGGCAGCCACACGTAGGGCAGTGGACTTGAGGACAGAGAGGCCAAACAGCCTACTTTACATTTGTAAACTAAAAACTAGAGGCTCTCATAATGACAACAATGACAATAAAATCTGAGGCCATCACGTATACGAACACCGACAGTCACAGCTGGCATATATCTGTGGTATGCGGTTCGGATGTACGGGGGGAAGGGCAAATCCAGTTTAAAATATCCAGCCTTCACACAAGACTTTAATCACCTGCTAGTCTGTCTGTGTTTGTTGTGCTACAGCACCATGGTGTGAACAGAGGAGGATGCACAGCTGAGCTTACAGACTTCGCAGACAGCCTACCTACTGGTGTACGTCAAACACCATCTCAAAAATGTTGCGCATGTCTGTTTTTATGTGACCCCTTTATACCGGCAAACATGGAAATCCAGGCATTTTCTGTTTTCTGTTTCATTGAGTTCCTTTTGAGTGTAGCCGCTATCATTTGTCAACACATTTAAACAAGATATCAACTCCCGGCATGGACGTCATTCTGATAACATTGCAGAAACGCTCGATTTCCAAATGTTGAGTTCAAAAAGGAAAAAGCCCCCGTAGGCGGATCCCCATTATGACGAACAGTACCTGAACATTTAAGAGTGGAATTAAGTTGACGGACCTATAAAAAGGGGATTTGGTGACTTCCTCCCTATAGAGAGAGAATGGTACCTGCCACACGCTGCTCATACATCCAGTATGTCAGCATTTTGTTTTTGTGAGGCCAGTCACGTTCGCCCCAGAGTCACCAGCGGTCTTACTTGGGTTTGGCTGTAGTAAGACTTCCGTCTGCTTCATAATGCGCTCTGTCCATTGCTTGGTGTTCTCGGCTCTGACCAGGAGCTTCTCCAAATGAGCGTCCAACTCGGTCTTTTCAGCCTGGCCAAGTTTCTCTTCTGTAAACTGAAACGAAAAGAAAGAAAAAAAAACACCCGGTTATAGTGTCCACACGACCTTTCCCAACCTGTGTGATGCCAACGTGCGTCTGAACGTTGGACGGAAGGTGACCAAAGAGAAATAAACGTGACCTGCTCCACTAACGTTAATGTCTCCATCTATTGGGTCCCGCGGCCTGCTTTGATGGTTAGTGTTGTTAGTGTTAGCTGTAATAGAGACGGGGGTGTCGGGGGAACTATTTAAACAACGGTCATGGGCGTAACATTGCCGCTCAAGATGATATCACAGGCTACAATAACTCCAGTGAGGCTACAATAACAGCTAGCAACGTGAAGCTAATTAGCTAGTTAGCTGTTTAGCATGGGCGCTAACGCTACCTGACTGATTTAAACTAGCAGCTAACGTCAGTTAGCAACCACTTCCACAAACCAGACGGTCTAACTTACTTGTACCGCACGGCTTAGGAAAGTACCGGCGTCTGCAGCCAACCGCTTCACATTAAAATCCATGGCACCGCGGGGGCAATAGGCACTTAAAACAACAGCTAGCTCGTCTCAGTCAAACTGCCATCCCTGTACGCGACTCAAGCAACTTTTTTTGTGTGTCGGAGGTCCACCCAGCTGTAGGTCCTGACAAAGATATTGTACGGACAAGATACTTCACATCTGCACCCGCGTCTGACAGCTGAGGGGAAAATCTCGCGCTTGCGCATGTCGTCACACGACACACTTGGATGGTTGACAGCAATAAATTGAAACGACTCAAGATTTAGTGAGTTATAAGTGTTTGCTGTTGGTTCTGGTCGACTGCCCCGCAAACGGCTACTGTTTTATACCCTGGGGCTTGTAACTTGTATCATGGTAATGTCATGTTACACGGGAGTGTTGCGGCTGGCCGGTTTTTGTCCAGATGATAAAACCACTATCCAGAATCTTTGGCAGTGGTTTATGAGGTCGACGCGCTCTGCGCTGCTCAGTTGCACGTTAATTAATTGCAGTCGCTCCCATCAGGCTAATGTTGTGTTGCACTCGTGTCACGCGGACATACTGGAATCAGGTCACGAGTACAGCATGTAATGGCGATGTGACCTTTGTGAACAGAGTTTTGTTCGACATTTGGCAAAATGTGTAATAAAACAACAACAAATATACGGACTCAGAATTTATTTTGCACGTTATTTTTAAAAGGGTAACATTAGTTAGGGTGTATTATGTCCACACTAAAATAATATAATTCATATTCACACGTTAGATCATTAAAGGACATATAAAGTACAAGGTGAAGGCCCCTTGTGCGCTTGTGGTGGCTTTGGGAATATACAGCACACTGTAACCCATTTACAATCATTTGCCCTGAACCCTGGACATCACACATTCTGCCTGTCATTGGTCCTTTTTCCATTTGTCTTTTTTTGTGTCAGATATTATTGTCAGCTGTGAAATCTGAATGAGAATTGACCTTTGACCATAACATGTTGTGTTCGTTTGTATAGTAGCATACAAGATCCACATGTAAAACCATCATTCCATCGGATGTATTCCAATACATTTTTTCCTGAATATCACCCCAACCTCTCCAGCCTGGCTGCTGCTTACTCCCACCATAAACAGGAACATCACACGTTCTAAGTTCACTGTTCACGTCTATGAGGAGGAGGAGGAGGAATGAAAGAGGGAGGTTCATCTGTCCTCATAAGTTATGCATTAAGACGACAGTCATGGCTCGACTCCAAACTTGGCAATTCTGTTGAAAGTAAACGACACGGTGTGCACTTCAAGTGAGTCAATTATGGAAGACAGGGAGAGATTATTTAGATCCCCCATTTTTGCATATTGTCTGTTTTATTCCACCATAATGCAACTTCGGTACGTGCAGGTCATTTGCAATGAGGATAATGTTCTTGCAACTTATTATCTTCTGCAAACCCTCACACCTTTCTCAGAAATTGTCTCGAGGAAGAGGCCTTTGGACGATTTTGGAAAAACAAAAAACACTCTGCAGGTCTGGATGTAATTATTCCAGAGAGAGCCTGCTACCTGCTGCGTGGGAGGATGTCAGAGGGAGTGAAATCAAATGACTTCCCCTCTGTAGGCGACCAACGCACCAGCCAAACGATGGCTCCAAGGTTTCCTCAACCACACGTGTGTTCCTATGTTGGGTTTGGGCTTCACAAATATGAATGCCTCTGGGTTTTCCCCCCGCCAAACAAACACATACCTACACACACCTACACACACACACACACACACACACACACACACACACACACACACACACACACACACACACACACACACACACACACACACACACACACACACACACAGTTTCTCATTGCACTGCCAAGATGTCATGTGTTACAATGTTAACTTTTAAATGTTTCAGATTTGAACAAGCTGGAGCTATTGCCTATTTATCATCACGTATAAGCTGTAAAACAGCAAATGGTCTGCAACAGTAGCCCACACACTGCATTTTTTTAATAACCACACTATGTCAAAGATATTAAGGCTTTGGCTTTTGCTTTGTGCTTGGCTAACTTTGAGAATTGTTGGGGCGGGTGCTTTTAAACACGTGAATATGGAAGTCAGCACTTTCAGGAAGGCAGAACAGCTCCTTTGAGGGAGGACTCGGTTGCAGTCTGGTTGTTCCAGTAGTAAATCTGTGTGTATCTGCTCTTTCACTTCACAATTACAGAAAGCACTCAAGGGTGAGAGAGGACCAAAAACCAGCTGAACCTTCAGCGAAAGGACTCACGTCAACCCATGTTTCCTGAGATTAGGCAATCCCAACTGTCCACTTTGCAGCAAAGAACCAATGGAGCGATGCATGTACGTTGGTGATATTTCAGTTCTTTATTTGAGACATTCTTTACAATGCAGCTGCTGAGGATGAATGCATTCCATGAGCTCAACACAACTGAAATGCCTTTTTTGCAGACTTTCCCTTTCTTACATGACGCAGCTTTGACACAGAGCGAATGGATTCGAGTTTCATTCAGCACAAGACTTTAAAATGCGACCGTCATGGATCGTCGCGTCAAAGCACATCTGCAACTTGAGAAAGTCTTCCAGCTTTGATTATCCGCACTCCATAAATACTTGATACGTGATAAAGCAACTGCATTTAGGGCAAATTCAAAGCTGAACTACAACTGCAGCTTTTTTTGGACCAAATGTTCGGATAGCTCCAGCAGCAGAGGATAGCGCAGTGTCCTCGCCCTCCAAGACTCTGGGACTCCCTGGAGACCAGTCTGAAAGCACATCAAGATGACAGCTGAAAGCATCACAGGCAGCCCAAAGCTTTGACAATATCTGGAGCTCGCTGTGAAACTCATCACACAGTCTCCTCAATTCTGATGATAATATATTAAAACACTTATATAACTAAATGTAAGTGGCAATCCCCAAAAAAATCCATTTCAGAAAAAAAAAACACATAATAGTTAATATAAGAGGATTTGCATTCAATATTTCCCCCCCCCCCCCTCCCCCCGTGCAATATTCATCGCCTTGAATGCATGTCTTGTTTTTCTTAAATGGATATAGCACTGCTTCTTATATGTTATTTTATTATTAGTCTTTCTCCCAGAGGAAGTACTTCACAGATTGCACTATAAGCGGAGTGACAAAAAACATCTTGAATCTCGAACAATCAACAACAATATGCAAAATCAGACGCGTGGACCATGAAACACACATTGTTGATTGATTTTGTGACCAGGTTTGCACTGTGCTGTCACACATAATGTGCATATACTTATCATCGCGTCTAATTAATAAAACAAAACAAAATGAAAACACTCAAATCACTCTTTAGAAATAAAAAAACTATTATAGAAAAATAAAAATAAAAATAATTATGCTGTTTAAAAACACACATCCGAAAGCATTTCCTACTCAAAACGCATCAGTGACTAATAACTAATTCACATGCCCGAAAGCCACGCTCCTGCAGTACCTGTGCCCCAAAACAGGCTCCTATGAAGGAGGCTCTGCTAGCGGTGCATCCCCCGCAGCGCATGGTGTCCCTGACTGCTTCATCCAGCTGCTTCAGCGTCAGGACTCCATGAAGCGCTCCCTGGAACGCACCTGGCAGAACTAGACAGATTTAGAAGATCGATGCATGGTCAGATCAGCTGTCAAATATAAAAGGATTCAGTTTTTTGTAAGTGTTCTTATAATGCCACCAAGTTACTTCACCGTGCATCATTTCATTTACTTGTGCAATATCATTATACGTGGCCTTGGTATACGTTGAGAGGACCTGGCCTGCACAACTTCACATGTACAGTCAGCGTCTCAAGCTTTTAGCTGTAAAACCTGAGACTCAACTCAGCAGGAAGGGGGAACATGAAAAGGAAGGAGGAGGGAGACCATTAGTTAGGAGATCAAAGGCTGGAGGACCCTCCTAACGGATATACTGACAGGGAGGAGGGTACGCAAGCCGTGCCAAGTCAACAGACCCGGATCCCGCTGCCACCGCCTGTCTTACCTCATGTGTTTGTGAACACAGCAGGCACGAGCTGTTGGGACGTCTTGGCTAGGTTGTCCTTCACCTGGTGGATATGCGCTTCAGCAGAGATCCAGGGAGAGAGATACAAGGTATTGTTTAGGGTTCAAACACCAGGCCCATTCTTTTGGGGCTGTGGCTGCCGTCAAAACACACATTATGTATCTTCGACATCTTTTCTGTAACCTTATATATTGATCTTGAAAGACTAAAGCGAAAGTAGACATTTTGGGTTTCTTGCCGTTTTGACCATTTTTCCCACAAGACCTCTTTGTTTGTGTGGTGTGGTCTGCTCTGCCTATAAATACTATGTACTTCCTGTACGTTTATTCGCTTTCTTGCACAGAGTTAGATGAGTAGGCTGATACCACTCTAATATCGATCCATTTATTAAAATATGGAAAGCCAGAAGCTTAGGTTAGCTTAGAAGAAAGAAACCGGCTATCCTGGTTCAACAAAAGCTCACGAATTAACAAGCTATATATTGTTTGCTCACGCTTAAATCGAAATTTCAACCTACTCGCATTTATAAAGCCAAAAGTTTATTTTCTGTTAGCTTTGGAGGTAGCCAGGTTCACTGTCGACCTCTGCCTCTGGTCTGTATGCTAAGCTAAACGACTAAACGGTTATTTTCGTCATATTAATATTATTTGTGCGGTGCTCTTTTTGTCTAACTCTCATAAAGAAAATTGAATAGGCGTATTTTGATGCTATAATGTCATTATTCCTTTAAATCTCAAAAAAGGACCAAGACACATGTTGCCTCACCGATGACAGCCCGGTCCAGCTCCTGAGGGTTCTGTCTCTTGGGGTCATTCAACTGAGCCAGGACTTCTTCCAGGGCATTGGGATCTGAACCATTCAGAATGAAATGCTCCAAAAACCTGACAACGTTAAGCGCACAAACAAAGGGTGAAGCCATTCATAGTAGCTCGCGTGCGTGACCAGAAGTTGAGCGTCTTCCTTAGAACCTTCTCTTACCTCGCTGCAGCCAGCGTCCCCGCCACACACATGTCATTGTTCTGGGTCACGCGCACGGCTTTCTCCACTTTCTCCAGCATCTCGGGTCGGCCAGCGTACAAGGCCACCAGCGGAGCCAGCTTAGTGATGCCGTCCATCTGACAGTCCACATCACAGCCTCAAAAACAAAATACAGAGATTAATGCCACCAAAAAAGAAGGTCTTTACACACTTATGAGCTGTGATTTTTTACCAGTTTCTTCTTTGCCAGCATCCACATTTCTGATGAAAGCCTTCAAGCTGCTGTTTCTCCATGGGCCATCGATGGGGAGGATGGCTTTGGGACCTAACAAATGCAATAAACAGCTCATTTATAGAGGGACATTGACCTATTCGACAGCTTCAGCCTCGTTAATAAGATAAAATCAGAGTAGTGTGGATAATGGAAAAAGGAAGCGAGAGAAGAAAAGAAACATTTATGTGATGCAGTTTATGTTTCTGTAGGTGGAGCCATTTTCTTTGTCGACTCAGTCGTGGCTACCATTGCCCATGATGGTGACACAGCTCGTGTTATATTATTCTGAGACATAAAGCCGTCGACGGTTTACTGCACCCAAATGTGCCCTATGGTGGTATGCAGCTGCACTGTATTTATATGATATCCGGAGCGTAAAGAAAAGCACACCAAGAACAGAGAAGTCTGACTGTATGGAATATCTTAGAGGGAATTCCCCATCAGCTGGTAGGAAAAACGCTGTGCACAGTGTTATCAGACAGTGACAGAGGCTCTCACATCCGTTCAGGCCGCTTCAGTTAATGATTGATACATATGGACATCACAATATGAACAGTTACATGAGAGCAGATCGGGCACAGTACCTCCTTTCTTCCTGTAAGGATCATTCAGAGGCAGGTCGTACACCGTCCCTGGGCCAAAGAACTTGTAGATGCGCTTGGTCAGGTCTTCCACATTAACATCTGCCAACACATGACATACTGCATCTTCACTATTAAACATACTGAGGTGAAATCGTCATCAATCCCCGGAAGTCAGAGCACTAAGAGGATAATAGTCAAGCACATAACCCCCTGATTCAACCATGTTCTCTTTAAACTTCAGCTCGGCTTAACGATTACCCATGTTTTCAGTTTTTCAGTCTAAGTTCAAATATTCACTTGTGTCAGGAAAGAGTAAAACCTCATTGAAACATCAGGATTTATGTGAAATATGTTCTTCATTTTACCAACAGTAACAATATCCGAGTCTTGGAAGGAGTAACTTTGATGATTTATTGGCAATCGAACAATGTGTAACAGGTTGGCACAGAGAATGGCATGGTAGTCATGTTAGTACCTCCACACTGGCTCAGTGACTCCAGCAGGACGTACGCCTGGTCCCCGTAGCACGTCGGCTCGCCAGTCGCTCTGCGGTAGAAAGGATTCGCTGACTGAGGCCGGAACTCAGGACAGGGCTCCAGATCAGAGAGAACTTCTTTGAGCCAGGCTGCATTGTAGATCCAAGTCATGGGCTGGGCTGTATGGGTGGGGAACACACACACACACACACACACACACACACACACACACACACACACACACACACACACACACACACAGCATATTTTGAACATGATAGTCTGTCGGTGACAGATAACATGGAAAGGGAAAAGATGTGTGTTGTTTGCCGAACGGGTTCATCCTCGTTTAGGTTCAGTCACCAAGCAGGAATTTAGGATTACTCCCTTTAGTGTGCATCATTATATTATATGGCGAGTTAAGAATGGCGTGGTGGTAAAAAAATAAGACAAAACAAGTATATTCATAAAGCATTTCAGCAAAAGCTTTAAAAGTGCAAAAGGACGTGCAAATCAATAAACCTTGCACCGCTGTCACTTTATACTTTAGATACACCGTATACACTTTCTTTTTCATTTTATTTTTACATTTTTATTTCCTTTATTATTTAAATTCTTAAATGTAATATACCCTGCAACTTTATTTGTATTTTATTGTATTGTATATTTGTAAAAAAAGAAATTTCCCCTAGGGGATGAATAAAGTACAATCTAATCTAATCTAAATTAAATTAAATTAAAAGCCAGTAAATGATACCAATAAATGATCATTTTGGCTATAGTTTAGGTTTTGCATACTACTGCAGACATGGTGCTTTCATAACATTATGGGTGAAGTCAAACCGACTTACACAAGTGAAGGAAACGTCTGTTTTTTTATCAGCACGTACAGATGTTACTGTGCGACACAGAGGAAAACAACGAAATAGTGTTTGAAACAGAAACACTCGATACAAGATATATGAAAGATAAGTGCGATGTAAGCTCTAGAAATGAACATGTGTATAATATTAAACAGTAGAGGTTTTATGAAAGGGTCATAGCATGCACTATGAGGATGGCTTAATGAGAATATGGGTAGGAAGTAGATTTTGTATTACGCAAAGCCCAGTTGCTCTAATTAACTCAGTCACCAGTATCACACGGTTTATCTTACCTGCTGCATCTGCTGCTGCGGCCCCAATAATGGCCCCAATGGCTCTGTCTGCCAAAGTCAACGCCATCTGCTTTTATTTCAGACACGAGGAAATACATACACAAGAAATTATAACATAGATCGCCCGACATGAATGTCTGTCAATTGAAAATAATGAAATAGAAATGCAGCTCACTTTCTTGTTGTAAATGGTCTAATGTAGCAAAGCACTCAGATACTTCTACAGATTGAGTTTGATTTCAATGTTTTAATTTATGAATGCAACATTCAGTATAACCAGATGCCGAAGTCAGTCTATTTTCTTCTTTCTTTTTTGGTGAATCAAGTTTGGCTGCATGCAGTTTTCTACCTTTTATTTAGGTAGATAAATAGAAGTTACCATGTAAACGTATGCAAAACAGCATTTGATTACAAAACATCTTGAATAAAAGGTGAGAGGATTATTCGTATGCATCCAAGAACGTAACCTTATAAGAACACACTTTGTAATTTGATTCGGTTCACTTTTATAATATGCTTGGAATATTAATGTGTGTGTTTTCATTAAATACAACAGAAGTTCTTGAAACAATATGGTGCATCATAAATAAGTGGTAGGTTATATTCAGCTTGTTTATCCTTACCTTTGAGCCTCGTCTTCACCTTTAAGCAAAGTGTGGAAAAGCGTCGTCTCTGTGTCCGTTTTCTGACAAGGGGGAGGGTTCCATCAGCCCGGTGATAAGCGTGCACCAATGGGAACCCAAGAAAAACTGTTTTGTAACACTGGACTCCAGCTGGTATGCATTATGTAAGGTTAGGTATCAATCGAAGAAAAGAGGTGTTTCACCGTGTATATGGACAGCTCTTGATCCCAGTTAAGAGATACTATGAAACATTTTACTTTTAACATTCAGAAAGCAGCATCTGGTTTTGCATTTAATGTACTTCAGGCAGGTATTTCCATACTGTTGTGTTGCTAGGCTCAAAGTTGGAAGCGTTAACTCTAATTTTAGGAACCTGCAATGTTTATGCAACAGTAGTTTAATAGGGGATTTGGCATAAGTGTTACTTGCATACAATATATCTATAATCTTTATTCATAACAGCCAGGCTAATGGTGCCGCGAGGTTGTGCTTATAGGCCTGCCAGTGCTCTGAGCTAAATGCTAAAGTCAGTATGCTAACGCGAAATTACAATGCCAATATGTTGATGTTTAGTAAGCAATGTGTACCAATGTGATGCCATTGAAAGTCAAGACCACAAATAAACCTCTAGGTAGCGCTTGTGGAAAGGTAAGGAGGGGTAATTGGGGTTCATCCTCTGGGAAACATGCCTAGTACCACATTTTGTGCCAATTATATCAATTAGATGTGAATGTATTGCACTCAATTAAAGAAAACGTTGACCTACATATTAATTAAGATTCACACTCCCAAAATAAAAAATGAAAGTTAGTAAAAAACAAACCAATAAAAGAGAACATACAGTATACCTCGCAAGTGTATTGATCAAACTCAGCTTGCGTTGTATCCTGCTTTACTGACTGTTCAAAATGCTTTTGGAGATAGTGTCTGAAGAAGCTGGAGACAACAGTTCTGGTTTGCAGGGTTTTTGAGGTCCTCTACAGACATATCACTGGAGGGTCACCCACTGACTGCGGCATCGGAGGCCAATTTACTATATGTTGAAATAGCTTTCAAAGACTCTGTCATTTGAATTCACCATGCTCTCTCTGTATATCTTCCACCCCATTGCGTCCATGCTGACTGTTTCCCAGCTGATCCCCAGCTGATCCCCCTGTTCCAGCACTGGCCAGGCTCCAATTATCCCTGGCCTCTCATGGGTATCCCAGGCCATTGATTTCTCTCCTGCCCTCCTAAACCAGCAAAATAGAGTGCTAAGGGCAGGGTCAGGTAATCAATAGCAGTTAGACAACAATGAACAATGATAAGGGGGTCTTCCGTGTTACGTCTGTGTTATGGTTGTGAATGCCATTCTGGAAGGTATGTGTAAGAGACAATTCAATTTGCAGTAAAATATTTACATGTTGAACGTTAATCGGACGTGTGTCTCACTTGAATGTCGTCCTTCAAATCAGAGGATCGGCGGTTCGATCAGAAATGATCAGCCAGGATCTGATTGTGACGTCATCTTCTTCTGCCAAGGAGTTCACTTGCACAGTACATCGCTTGAGGAAGAGAGGAGTCGGGCCACCCCATTTTGGTGGAAAGTACTATCGTAAGTGCCTCTTGTGCAAAGGTCTGCGGTTTCTAACATTACCTATTGAAGTTTTGCATCAATTAGGATAACAAAGAAAAGAGATGAGTACTTTGATGAACATTACACACATTTCATTCAAATGTATGTCAATACATTGAGTCTCAGTTACAGCTGAGAGATTAATTTTCATAAGACAAGTCTGCAGGAAGTGGATTTGCATTTGCTTTCTCTGGCAGGGAGATAACATGCCCTTCACCGAGGGTATAAAAGAGCTGCACAAATAGATCAGCCGCTGTCATCAGATCAAGTGACTAGCAGGGTGACGCTCTATAAATGAAAGCCTGGCAGAATTTGCAAGAAGATATTGATGGAGTTCGTGCAGTGTGGTAGTGCCTGCATGTTCGGGGAGCTGCTGAGCTTTGGGGGCTATGATCTGAGAGGACAGCGGGGAGTGGACGGAATGCCACTCCGTTACTTGATGCCAAAGCCTGCAAAGCAACAATAAAGAGGGCAATGTATGTTGACCGAGACACAATGCTGTGGTGTAGCTTGTGGCATGCACTGTAACCCTTTTACTCACCCCTTTAAATTTGTTTTGGGGGGGGGGGGTGGGGCTGTTCCTATTTCAGATTCCTGCTCGGGAAAAATACAGCAAATATGACTGTAACCATAAAAATGATTCCTTCAAATTACGCGTCTATAGCAATGCTAGTGGCTCTGTGAGGCAGTGATGCTTTGTGCTAAATGCTAACATGCTTGCAATAACACTGCTAACATGCTGATGCTAAGCAGGTAGCCTATAATATTCACTATTTCGCATGCTGCCATACTAGTGTTTGCTAATTGGCACTAAAAACAAAGTACAGCTGAGGCTGATGGGAATGGATTAGTTTTGCATGTAATTGGTAATAAAACTAGGCTTTGGAAACATTTACTGATACAATATACATTTACTAACTTTGATCTAATAACAGGCAATCATAAGGATGTATCCTCTTGCAGCCATGCATGCATGCGATAGAATATCATAGCATTCCAGCCCGGTCTCATTCCCAGGTCGTCTAATACAGATGTTTTGGCCTTTGTATCTGATACCAACGCACAAGGGGCCCTTGAAGCTTGTAAGTAGCTGGACTTTCACTTTAGAGACTGACGGTTGTATCCCGTATGAAACCAAAAGTCAACGCTATTTTAACTAATTCCCAGTAAGTTACATAAAATACGTAACAGAACGTTAAATAGAGTAGGACATACTGAAGTTATGTAACACACATATTTATTTTAACCCAAACCAAGATATTTTACATCCAACCAAGTAGTGTTGTTGCCTAAACCTAAGTGACAAGGGGTAATGTTGTGACTAATTGGGAATGGATATGTGGTGGGCAATCCATCCCATAGTTGTCGAGACATTTCATGAAAACCCCCAAATGTAAACCTGTTGTTGGCAGATCAAGGACTCGACATTTTCATCAGGATGAAAAGTAACACAACATTCAGGCCTCTAGGGATCACACAGAGCTGCTGGCTGTAGCCACTCCCCTTAATCCAATTTATATACTTGCTTTTATGTGATATCTTTTACTTTTTGATTTCCTACATTCAATACCCTCATATCGTTTGCCATCTTCTTGTTTTTGCTTTTCTTCAGTGACTCAGTGAATGCTTTTATTTCTTTATCTCCCGTTTGATGTGTTGTGATGGTGAGAAGAAAAAAAAAAGCCCTGGCAGTCAACTCAAATCTGCCATATGTGCCCAGACAGAATCACGCTGTTTCTTGGAAGCTCCCACGGTTAGTCATTACTTTCTAGTTCTGGTCATATTCCAGGTGAAATAACCCAGAAATAGACAAGTCATTCATCTGTGCATTGATGGCAAATTGAAAGCATTAACAACATGTTTTGATGCGAATGCCAAGGTGCCAGGAAACATCCTAAACTGTTGGGATTATTGGGTACATTGCGATTTGAAAAAGAACTGGGAGCATTGCAATGTCCCAAATGCATGATCGTGTGACACTTTTGTGTTTGTGTGTCTCGCCTCATCGCTGCACAGCATTAATCAGAGGAATGCTGATAATTGTCTGGCTGCATGGCTGGGGAGGAAGCTGAAACGGGAGAAGGGTGCCCGAGAGGTATGCCAGCATCCGGCTGCTAGCCACCTCTCCCGTCATCCGCACTATGCCAGCCATGGCATCCGGTCCACAGGCCGGTGGAAGACAAAGCTGGATGCTCACAACTCAGCCGCACTAACTCCCTCCACTCCTGATCGGTCTCGATTTGAATACAATGATAAACGAAAGAGTGGGACACATTTCTGACATTCATCCAAAATCATCTGAAGAAGTGGAGATGGTCGACGTCACTGGATGCTGGAGACTAATCTTCACAGCATTGTTTGCACATGCCTGTGTTTAGGCTCTGTATGTAAATGTGCCCGGTATGATTCATCGACACGCTTTCATATTCCTCTTCTCCTCTGCAGATCTTAGGGTCTCTGTCAATCTCATTTCTATCTGTAAAAGGAAATGAATCTTGTAAGTGTGTGAATCTCCTCTTCTGATCTTCCATCATTTCTGCACATGCCATAAGAGCAGCCTCATGTAGCTTTGTTAATGTGATTACCAGCACACCGTGCGCTATATCGAGAGTTGCGTTTTCCCATATTGGATTTCTCATACCTCTCCCATGCTTGTCTTTGTTATGTAATGCATACATTGTTGTCATCAATTTAGAATGCTAAATTTATCGCGTCCTCCTGTTGCGTCGCTTCGATGCTTAAATCCCGCTTTTGCACATCTCGATTCAGATGTTTATCTGTTTAATCACGTTTACTCAAAAGTATTTCTATAGCCCATTACGTTTTGTCGTAATAGTCCAACGGGGATTATTGAAAACTTGTGTCAATCTGAATTGTTTTGCAGGTGCACGCTCACTTTGCGGCTCCTCTGGGTCAGTTGGGGCTCAGCAGCAACTTGACAGTGACAGAGGAGAGTGTTGTACTATTTCATATTCTTGGCCATATTCCAGGCACTTTATGTCTGGGCACAGACTATAAGGCTATACTTAATATACTGGCATTTGGTGAAGATGGAGCAAAAAACAGCCTGCACATACTGTAATGATTCAACATCCTTTCCATTCCCATCGCTATTGCAATTTAAAACATTTAATTTGATGCTCATAAATCGAGCAGCCGGCATACAGCATTATCACACAGTGGCAATAAAAGATAAACCCCGGCTTCAGTTAGACCATATATTGTCTCAGTCATGCAAATCATGCTCGCCTCTTAGAGAGATGATTAGCGGGGTTATGCATTTGCATGATGGTTATGTTAGAAATGTTAATGCGAAAATGTACCTTTCAACATATAGTTGCTTCTTTCTGTGGGCGTTGCTACAGACCGTTTGTGTGAAAATACTTCCATTAACAAAAAAAGAGGTTCTCAAACCATATTAATATTAAGGTACATAATTCGTGACGTATGGCCTCTTCTAAATGTCAACCCTGTGCGATGTCATGTTGAAATGGAAGTAGTAGAAACAAAAGTAGTTCTGTTTACTTTCACCACAACAGAGGAAACAATGGCAGGGGTCATGGTCATAAACTGGAAAAGGAGGAGAAAAAAACCTAATTGGTCTTTAATTGTAAAAAGGGATAATATAAATGTGTAGGAGACAATTTGTGGTCGGCTGATGAGGATGGGGGAGGACTAAGAGGCAGAAACATAAATGTTACTGTAAACATGCAGTCAGTAATTGCTATTTAAAACAACGTTCTCTCCTAAGCTGATGTAGCTGTACACATCCTTTCTTCGGCTATTGTGTCAAAACAAGGACGCACAATGCTCTGAAAAATTCCACAAACCCAAATGATAATTAAATAAAAAATGCAAATCACAAGACAGGGCTCTCATCGTAAGTCTGTGGACGGGAGCATAATTACAGCTCACACACAATACACAGGTTATGTTTTTAAACATAACACATCTAAACCCTGCTCTACCAAAACCTCCATCTAAAACAGATAACACGCAGTTTCCTCCCAAGACTGCAGGTGATTATTATTATTAGAGATTCACACATGCGAATGAAAGGTTTAAAGTTCTGGTAAAAACACCTGCAATACATCACTGAACAAGAACACACCGCCACTATTAACATATGAAAGCAAACATATCAAATATATACAAAGAAAAGATGTCACATTACCTGTAACTTACTGATACGGTATGACACATTTGATACAGCATTAATTATAGAGAAGATAACTCGGAAAATATGTGGACAATTAAGCAGTGCATAGCCTTTCAAATATGATGCAATACAAAGACTGCTGTTGAACTACAGGCTACCTCATCTCACCTCCTTATGACTAATGTCAAATGAAGACTCTCAATGGGTTTTATGAGTCATGAAATCATGACCGCATCTAACCGCATGCAAACGTCAAACTTTTTTTGGAAACCATAACAGTAAAGTATCACAAGTTGTATCTCTTAGTTTGTTTAAACATCCAAGCCCCATCAATGTACTCCCTGCGCAGCTGGGATATGTTTGCATACAGCGAGAAATGTGGACAAAGATGCTTGATAATATAGGCTGTAAAAATTAGCATGTTCGTTGATATCATTTGAAAAATACATCCCCCTTTCAGTCTCTGTTATGTTTTACTGTAATTTTAGACACACAACGAGCAAGCGGAAGAAGTGAAGAAGTAAGGAGGAGGGAGGGGAGACGTATAGACACATTCAGAGAGAGAGAGAGAGAGAGAGAGAGAGAGAGAGAGAGAGTGTGTGTGTGTGTGTGTGTGAGTGAGAGAGCGAGAGAAGAAGAGTGCGGGGAGAGCTCCATCCACAGCCTCAGTACGCCGGACCGTCCTCCTCCACCAGGTCTGTGGTCCCCCTTCGGGTTTCATCGGCTGGCGGATACAACATGGAGACGATTTGAGACGCACCGCGCCGAGCAGTCAGCAGTTTCACTTGCTTTAAAAAAGATACAAAAGGACGTATTCTCTCGGCTGAAGTCAGAATAATGATGGAGTACTGGAGGCAATGCGCGCTGTGGCTGATCAACTGCAAGGTGCTGCCCGCTAACCACCGAGTGACATGGGAGTCTGCGCAGGTATTTGACTTGGCCCAGACCCTCCGGGATGGAGTCCTCCTCTGCCATCTGCTCAACAACCTGCGGCCCCAGTCCATCAACCTGAAGGAAATCAACCTCCGACCGCAGATGTCACAGGTGAGCCGAGCCGAGCCGAGCCGAGCCGAGCCGAGCTGAGTCCTCAGACCACAGCTGAGGGAGCGGGGGGTCGTTCAAAGTTCCCCGGCGCTTACTGCGGGAGCCGCGACGGAGCCGATTGCACATGGCAATAGCTGCACATCAAATTCGGAATAGCATAATCCTATGCACTTGGTTTTAGGAACATTTTAACTTTATAAAAAAAAAAAAAAAAAAAAAAAAATATGGGGTTACCGCTCGTTTACGCCCCTTAGTGGATATTTTGGTCGCGGAAAAAAAGTCAACAATTGATACAAAATTGAAATGATTTTGCTCTTAATTGTTGCTTTATGACGTGGGCATTTTATACAGCAAAGACACACGAAATTGACAATTCAATAAACGGAATAGCTATTATTAATACTATTGCGGGAAACTGTCTTTGATTACTTTACTGCAACCCGTTGTTTAGCTTGCTTATGGTAACTTATTGTAGGCCAACAGTTACACATACCAGTTCTCTGTAGGCTTCATGTATACAGAGCTTAATCTGCCCTCAGAGACTAGAGGTTAAGTGGTGACAAGGCTTTGGAGGCTACCCCAAGCAGGGAAGTGGACGTATCTCATAGGATTAACAACATGTGTAATGAGGTATTTTATGATAATACATTTTTAGTGAGAAGTATTATTAGTTTTTCTAGCCTGGGCAGTATGAAGGAACAGATGTTATTACAATCTCCTGATTGGTTGTTTATATATATATATATATATATATATATATATATATATATATATATATATATATATATATATATAAAAAAATTTTGTTTTAATGTGTATCTATATGTAGCAAGAGCTGTGGCCACATGGCTCCTGTTTGTGAGATACCATCTGTTTCAATAACAGGGCAGCCGGAGCTATGAGCAGATTAATATTCGCCTTCATAACAGTGGATCTGGGTGTCTGGCTCGGTGTCAACACACAGTGAGGTATATAGACACTCACCTCCTGAGCCTGCAGACCTGCTCTATACACAAATTGACTGTACCAGTAACACACACGTAGACTACAGTATTGTATGTAACTGATGCCCAGATGATTAAGGTATGAATATCAGTCCTATTGATGTATTGCACACCCAATGGGGAGAGGGGGATTAGGCTGGTTTCCTGGAAAAAGCACAACAACTCAATGTCACAGAGGGCTAGTTAGTCTAATATGCAGTTACTGTTCTTTCACAATCTAATTTGGTATCCGCTGTTTGACTTGAGCACACAAGTCGAGTGCACAATATTTTAAACAAACGGAGGATTTTAATGTCATCAATGGCAGTGGAAATCAACTATCAAAGGATCGGTTTACTCGTGGACTTCAGAAGAAACTAGATTGGGCCCGTAAGAGGAGAAGCTGATTGGTCCATTTGCTGTTAGAAGTTATGCTATAGCAGCAATACGATTACTGACAGAGTCATCAATAGGTCAGTGTTGGCTGTCAGTCATGACATAACATGGAACGGAGCTGCTGTGCATAAGAGAGGTTGTGAACCATACTGACTGCTCAGTGCCTGGCCTGACCCAGAGTAGACTGGGTTATTTATAGGCAGAGTTTGTTTTATGCATGGCTGGATGGCTTACTCACACAAGGCACTGATCAAGCTACATTCAGGGGTTAAATTAGGATGCGTAGTAGGCTTGTGCAGTCCCATACACTTATGAAGCGCATGTGCAACTTCACGCGTGTTGGGCTGATTTCTACAATGTTTTGGAACTGCGTTTCCCAGAGGTCATCTGCCAATTGAACAGTGCGTCTAGTGGGAGAATATTTCTTTGGTTAAAGGCTGAGGTTGTTTCCGTGGTCTCTTTGCCACCGTGGTTATACACTTTCTCATGAAAACCAGTGGCTGCAGGTCGTCTTCACCAACCAGACCCCACTGTTGTGAGACACAGTGGCAACGTGTACGTTTGAATATACATTGAATATGTATTCTATCACTTTACTACTTGACCATGACTCGTGGCTTCTCCTTTCACACACATTCACACCATGTGAGGCTGGATAACAACTCCCTGGTCCCCCCCCCCCCCCCAGACCCCTCTAGCAACTTTCCTCCTTCTGTTTCCTCAAAGTCACATTTACATAATTGAGGGCGGAGTCGCTTTCCTTTCCTTTTGACCTGCATAATTCATGAGGACCGTGGCAGCTACTTTATCATTGGCCAATAATAACACATGGGACGCCACTGTGAACTCACCTATGGGACCCGTGCGATGGAAAGACAAAGGCAGTGAAGGGACAGAGCGCTACAAAAGAGTCGGCCCGGCCTCCGCAGACGCATCTCAGAGGACATAACGGGCCCCTGAAGGGCCCGCTGCGTCGGTGTTGGCTGCTTAATTAAGGCTCCATGCTCCACATGTGTGATGTTGGAATCAGGACGGGCTGCTCATCATTCATCTTAACTATGTTTTGGGAGATTTTATCGGGGCTATATATAGTAGAGACTAGAGAGTCAGTTGTGTCTCATGTTTGGGAAACAAAGAGCCAGGCCAAAGAAGTGATATTACGGCCTAGCTGGGATCAGTCTATTTACTGATGAAATGGTCTGTGCTCTTGCGGATGAAAGATGGAGAATGATGCATGGGTTGCGTATGAGTGCTCTGTGTACACAAGGTTTGCTATAATGTTGAAAGCAAAGAGCTCAAAGTTTCAGTTCAGGGTCCTAAGGTCAGCGTCAAGCACAATGTTCACCCTCTTTGATCATAGTTTTAACGGGGTTGTACTGAGCCGATTACAAAAGCCGAGACGCAGCGCCGCCACAGTGACTGCTGCGTTTTGCTTCCCGACAAGAGAAAACACCACATAATCAGTAGTTGTTTTTTTTGCCTCACTCTGTGAAAATCAGCGGTTTAGCGCTAAGAGGAACTTTGCAATGCTTTTCATGGCGCAACAAACCGACCGTGTGGTCACGCACGCAGCAGGCCGTCTTTCCACCCTTCAGCTTCGAGAAGCTTTTGGGTCAAAGTTCTGCTGAATCTCAGTTTTTACCAAATATATTCCAAACACCGTTTTTTATAAGTTGGACACCAACCTCCTTGTGTGTGTGTGTGTGTGTGTGTCATAATGCTGCTAGCAAAGGCGTGTGCTAAAAACAAACAGGCTAACAGGCCGACACAATGAGCCGGCCATTGATGCATTCTGTTCAAACAAACACAAACAACTGCTTAAAGAAAAAACGGAAACCGGGCTCTTATGGTTTGATTGAAATTTAAATCTGGAAATGGGTCCCCGACTTGTTAAGCCTACTGTTGCCTTGTTGTCCATGACACAGGATTATAAACTGCGTATTCAAGAGTGAGCACATTGAAGTGAACCCGCCGGCAGCAGAAAGCCTCTCTCACACACACACACACACACACACACACACACACACACACACACCAGCCGTGAGCCTCAACATGCACAGGAAACCAGGAAATGGAAAAGAGGAAGGAAGTGAAACGAAACATGCCCTCGATCACGCTCAGACCAAAGCGGCGTGCCGATGTCAGACACAATGAGGAGAAGCGCCGCCACTCTCTTCCCGCGGCAAAACAAAAACACTTTTTCTTCCTCGCTGAGCCGGCATCAAAGACCTCACTTCATTTTTGGAAAGTGAAAGTGAGAGAAAAGACGGCGCCGGAGTCAGTTTCTAATTTTAACGAGCATCAAGCGTCAGAAAGTGTTTCGCAGAGCAACAAAGTACACCGTGCACCAAAAGACCAGAGAGAAAAAGGCTGCGTAGGTTTGATAGGTTTCAGAATCAAGATGCCATTAAGACTTAATCAACATTTTTATGAATTCATTATCAGTTTATTCTAATGGTATACCAAATACAGTAATGTCGGGTATAGCTTATACACGTGCCACTGCTGATACTTATATGATGGATTTATTCGAGCATATTTTCAAGCACATGAATGAAAAACTGTCATCATGTGGAGTGATGACTGCTCAATAAATAGCACCAGGCTGATTTGCTTTTATTTTGACAGGTATGCTGCGTATCGCATTCGCACATGCTGCATAGCAAAGAGAATAATATTATCCATTATACATGGTACATATGTATATTTTGCCAAGCCCAGACCCACATTCTGTGATGTCAAACAATGAGGAGAACACTCCATGCAGCCGGCTTCAAAGGCTCCGAGGCGTTCTCTTCACTCGCAGAGACAAAAAGTTAGTGCGAGATAGAGAGCGTGGGAGAATGAGAAAGACAGAGAGAGAGATGTCTTGATTTTCCTTTGGTTTTTGCAGAATAACACCTGTGCAAGTCATATGGGCTCGGGTTGAGATTCTGAGTACAAACATTGAATAAGATGGCCCAAATGTATCAGTCAGGGTTCCGATTAGGTGTTAACGTGGAACAATTAGAGAG
The DNA here is from genome assembly GCF_009769545.1 of Cyclopterus lumpus. Classification (NCBI taxonomy): domain Eukaryota; kingdom Metazoa; phylum Chordata; class Actinopteri; order Perciformes; family Cyclopteridae; genus Cyclopterus; species Cyclopterus lumpus. The sequence goes on from NC_046985.1 coordinate 13,679,417, forward strand.
ATGATAAAAGCCATTGTGGGATTGTCATGGCAACTGCAATTTAAAAAAGGTACTCCGCAATGAAGCAGAAAAAGGTCATTGATAAGTGAGGTGTAACCACGTGAGGCATTAAAAGAAGGTATTAATACTTTATGGATGTTTGTATGTCAGCGTGCGTGAACACAGACTCATAACACACATACTCTCTAATCCGTATACACCCACACTCTTGGATGACATGCACTGTACGTTATTTTATAGTAGTAGTTGCGGCCTCCAGTCTGTGTGTAAACAGTAGCGTACATCAGTCTAAAGCAGCCATCCTTAATCCAAACCCTTGCTTTACTGTGATTTGTTCCCGCAGTGAAACTAATGAATATCTGAAATATTCCTTTTTGTGGCGGTGACAAACATGTGGTGCCACACAGCGACTTGCGGTTTGTGGCACTTTCTGCATGCAGTCAGACTTTATTGTACCGAAATATCCCCTTCTGGGGTTGTTTCTCCATAAACAAGATAGGGATGAGAAGGATTATGGGTCTGACTTCCATGACCGCACTCCACACTTAACCACCCTCGGCGACATCGTCCGCATACTCATATACCTTTAACCAACTGAATTTGCATCTAGATATTGCACATGCACTCTTCCCATCGCATGCTATTAGTATGCACTATGTGAGCATATCGGATGCGGGTCCCTTGATGACTAACCACTGAGTTACTGTGGCTTGGCTCCCCTCGTTGATTCACCTCGAAGAAAGGATCGCACCCGTCAGAGCGTAAAGAGGCCGGCACCACGACCTCCCGGAGGTCACGCTAGCCGCTTTTATCCGTCGGCTCATCGGGGCGACGTGCATTTCCGCTTGCCGCTTCATGTACAGGGCGCCGAGACAGACGTTTGCAAAGGCTCGATTGCGATGCACCTCACTGGTGCACGAACACGTGCGCAGAGCGAACTGACCTTCCATTCCGTCGCCAAGGAAACAAGCCCCGCGCCACAGCCAACCGGTAAAGGCTATGGTCCAGTGCACATTAAAGTATGGATAATGTATATGCTGATTTTATTAGGAGATATTCAGCTGTGGAGATTGTACCTGCGATCAATGTTTATTATGTTACTCAATTCTGCCGTGGATGGTTCAGTTAATCACTGTTGAGTGCTCTGAGACTTTCCGTTGTCTTTACTGGCAAACAATCATCATCACGAGTGACATTTTAAGTGAAGGCAGGGGCTTAGACACACCGGAGGAGACCTCACAGCATAGTGTGATTGTGAACGTTTCCATGGTCGTATTGCCAGATGATAATAGCAGTTTTGCCCTTTTTGAGCTTGTGGGAAATGTCAAAACGCTATCTGGAAGTCAGCAAGCAGTCAGGGATTGTAGGTTTGGATCCAGATGATACCAACCTACAACCTGAGTCATAGCCGGCAGCGGTGCGTCTGCAACCTTTTACTGTCGGGTTCACTGTCGTGGAAACCTGGAGCCCAGCGAGGTGGAGAGAGCACTGGATCCAGCTCTACAGAAAGCTGCTCTAAAAACATCCTAAAACCTTTTTATACTGCCCAAATAGACTCGAATGGACCTCGATGCCTTCTGTTTATAAGGCATGCATGTCGTGTGGGGACCCAGTATCACCTGCCTCAGATCAGTGTCTCTTTCAGCAGCTCTTCACTGTATGCATCAGGCATCCTGCTTTGTGCGACTCAAGGTGGAAGTGATGGATGACTGTGGTCTATTGGAAATAGGGGTGTCCTTATTTGTCTAATGGAGACAGAGGGGGAAAGAATGCAATATAAATAGCAGTGGCTCCATACATGTATGCCAGAGCACAGGAAAAAGGATAGGGCCACGTGCAGTTCATTACACTATTAGAATTACCAATACAGTGGATACAGTTTTACGATAAAGCTACTTTTTTGGCAATAAAATCTACGAATTGAATCCGCAACGTTTCACTTTCAGCAGCTTAAATCCTAAAATATCAGCACTGATTTTGTATCAACCATAGCGGTCAAACCACACACACACACACACACACACACACACACACACACACACACACACACACACACACACACACACGCACACACACGACCACAGTAGTGGACCAGGCTTTTTCAAACGGAGCATTATTCACACCTCTTTAACACAATCTTCCAAGAGGAATACATCATGGGGAGTAGAAGGAAGAGGAGGAGGCTTCTTGCTCCATCGTTTGTACATTCAGTGTGTACATCTTTTTTAGTGCACACTTCCTGTGACATTATATATATCTTTAAAGACATTGTTTTTGAGCCAATCGCAGACAGTTGAGGTAAAACTATTTGGAAAGGTTTCTGTAGCCAAGAGGGTTTGTATCTCACACAGTAACTCTAATTCAATTCCCTTATCTAGTGGGGGGATGGAGTAAGTGTTGTGTATAAGTGGGGTCAGCAGGGTTAAAACCAAGATTTAATGGAAAATGGCCTCTGAGACACTCATTGGTGTTGTGGGGGGAGTTACAGGAGAAGGGAGATGGCTTTTACCTTATTGCCTTTATTGTCATGACGTGAAAGAACTCTATGCCTTTGTCTGTCATCTGGTCCTGTGAGGGGGACGGGGGAATCAAAGCTCTCCCACAACCTACATGTGCTGCGAGGCAGAAGTATCAGGAGGCCCGTTTTCTGTCATCTTCAATTCTTTCCGCGATTGCTCACTTTAAATGACACTATAGCTGACCTCGCAGCTTGAGTAACCTTCATTTATGTTAATGCTGTCCAAAGACTTTGAGAACGTAAAGAAGTGAAGTGATTATTACCAACGACAATGGCATTGTCGTCATCTTGAGTCTCTGTGTGTGTGTGTGTGTGTGTGTGTGTGTGTGTGTGTGTGTGTGTGTTTGTCTTCTCCAGTAAAACACCTGCATTGTATGTTTGGCTATATTTTAAACACATTATCAAGGACACCGACGATGGCTGTGATGTAGTTTTGTTGTTTGCCAAAGCAAAAAGGAGGAAACGGTTAAGTGGTTTATTGCTGTTGGGTTTTAGTGTGTACAGTAATCGCTTGGGCGACACCACACACGATGGTCTCGTAATTTATACGGTGGCCTTTATCAGAAGATACGGCTATGCAGCAACTCTGCAAGGACAAAAAAGATCATGCCCTAAATGCTCCACAACATTGATGAGCTAGTCGCTAACGTTTGTCAGAGCAACCAAAACAAAACAGTAACGCCGCGAATGAGCTGAAAGACGCTAAAACGCTCCGCAGAGCTGAGGGGAACAATAGAGTCATGTGATCACCCAGTGGTCCATTGTTGAAAGAATTTAAAACATTTCTTTTTGTTTTATTAGTGCAGCTTTTCCATTTTTGTCTTCAAAAAGCCACATGTTCTCATTTTCTTGAGGACAATGCTTTGTCTCCCGCAGTTACTTATGCCGTACTGAATGGAAGGATTAGCAGCAGCCTCGCACTGAGCTATCTCCTGGAAACACAGATGACTTTCATGCCCGTCCTGTCCTCACCTAAAGCGGGAGGTGTCCAACAAGCCAAACAAAACAGAACAGCCCCTCTCCGGAAACGTGAGCAGCTAGAGAGGTGATAAAAGAGGCTGTCGCTAACTAGCAGGGGATATTCCGAGTCACGAAAGTGACTGGAAAAAGTGAGTGGAAAGGCCATCTGCATGCTGTTTTTTTTCACATAATGTGGGTTTTTCATTCTAACCAAACCAGCAGCTCATTTCACATTTCAGCTCAACCGGAGAGGAGGAGCTATGCCTTAAGTTACCATCGTTTTTTTCTTCTTCTTCTGGATTGAAAAGCTGCTGACCAGTGTAACGTTTACAATGATCCATTAAGATGGTGTCTGGCCGGGCCGTCCGCCGCCATGACCCCCGACCTCTGAGTCTGAGAGAGAGCCGCGGCGCTTTCGTCAGCGCCAGCAGACCTTCGCCCATGTCCCACCTCCCGTTTCCTGGTTACACAGCTGACAGAAGCTCCAACATGACATGGAAGTGACCCGATGGATTATGTGTGTCACCCACTGGTTATGACTTACTTGACAAAAAGAGCTCTACAGACCAGGCCTGTGCACATTATGTCATTCGCTCCGGACACAATATCTCAGCGACGTAATCCAGCAGGGGTTTTAAACTGGCAGACATATTTTTCTTATAAGGCCCGTTTTCCTCTTAATAATATCCCTCTTTTCTTTCCCACACTGCTGTCAGTAAACATATATGAGAGTCAGACAGAGAGAGCCTTTAATTACCGAATGTGACTCTTTAAAGGCCTTTTATTCCCTCGGCATGAGACTCATCTATTTGATTATGAGTTGATGAATTGGCCATTAATTAATGCTCAGCAAGGTTTAAGCAGAAAGATGGCCAAACTCTGGCCGTCTTTCATTGCGTACATCGAGGAGAGAACAAGAGCAGGATTTCATTAAGCTCCACAATACGCACGGGGGCCATAAAAAGGCTCCAGCTTGTTGCTATGGAGCTTTGACTTCTATAACGGAATACACAAGCAGAAATATGATACTTATTGTGGATACAAAGCACGACCTGGCTCATCTCAGAAGCGCGGCAGCGAGATGGCTTGTCTTACAGGAATATTTTCCCCCTTATATTCCAGATGGTTGGCCTGGTGGGATTTTAAACCCTCCACACACTGGTTGTGTGTAAGCTGTCGACAGTTGTGTTTGGAGCTTCCTGTTGAGATGTTGTAGCACAATCTATATTTAAGTCCTCATTCTACACAATGAGGGAATTGGCAGGTTTCATTGGAATGCAGAAATAGCTACACTGACAGGGTTGGTTATATTGGCCTTGGATTTAATGAACTTTCACAGTACTTGGTACATTTATTAATACCTTTAACCGGTTTTAGGATTCTAATTAGTTGTAAAAATCCTATCTGACAATAATATATTCAAGTATTCATTTTATTTAATAAACAGATAAAATAAAGGACAACCCTAAAAATGTTTTTACACACACACACACACACACACACACACACACACACACACACACACACACACACACACACACACACACACACACACACACACACACACACACACACACACACACACACACACACACACACACACACACACACACACACACACACACACACACACACACAGAGAGAGTCAGTAATGCAGAAGAAAAGCTGCCAGCTGAACAGTTACTGCTACACTCTTGTTAATACAATTCCCTCTCCACTGTCTCCAGCTCAGCGTAGCAGAGACACTGTCTTTCGTATGTGAAGCTGCTTCCTTCAGATAATATACAGAGGTCCTTTGGGACTCTCCAGAGACTCCAGGCAGACAAGATGTGCTCGTCTGATAAAAGAAAGTGATGTGTACAAGTGTAAACATTCAATATTATTCACTCGCTGCTTTACGCTGCGTCTTATCTGGAGCCCACTGGCTGGGGCTTTTCTCTCTATTTGTGAAGCCATCTGTAAAGCCTAATTCAATCGGAGTGGAAAGGCATTTTTCATGTTTGATGCATGGACATGCGCCGTGCGGACAAATCTGATATCGCTGACAGCGAAGGTGTGTCATGAATAACAGAAGAAGTCCTTCTTCCAGCTTCTTTTCAGCCCGAGATATTTGTTTTTTTTAAAGATGACACTGACTCAATTATTGAAGGTTGTTAAGTTACGGTTGTCAAACATAGTTACAGTCAGGCCTTTGAGTATGGACTCCACGTGCTAACAGAAAGGAGGTTGTGCTCTCTTTGAGAAACAGGAACGGCCTAATGAAATCCACTTCCTGTAAACACCCGTTACCCAAGAAATTGAAATTGAAAAAAGGAGAAGTTGTAATATGGATATGCATCTCTGGATCATTTCAAATAAGTTTAGACAGTGAGTGCTATAGATGCAGTTACGACACTAAATGTGAAAAACAATCTAAAAACAGAAGGATGTCGATTTTGAACCGCTGCTACGTTCCTCCTGTGGTGCTGCCATGCAAATAAAACTGACGCACCTTTTTAATAATTTAGCATTTTTTTTCAAAGAATATTATCTTTCTGCCAGGAATCCAGTGTTTCCAGTCGTCTTTGTTCAGTTCAGAAGCTCAGCCCCTTGTACTGGTGCAGACGCATTGGCCTCACAACCACACAGCTGGCCCTTGTGTGTTTGTCTTTGCACGCGTCAACATTGACGCCGACATTACTCCGTTGCAGTTCCAACCGCGTCCCTTTGCACGAAGAAGAAGCCACATTACACGCGTTATGACAGGTGGTCGTCATAACTGCTGCAAATATTTGCATATTTGCAACATTACATTACATTACATTTAGCTGACACTTTTATCCAAAGCGACTTACAATCATGTTACATTCATACACCGTAGACACAGCTACAGGGAACAATTCAGGGTTAAGTGTCTTGCTCAAGGACACATCGACTAGGGCGGGGATTGAACCACCAACCCCCTGATTGAAAGACGGACCTGCTCACCACTGACCCACAAACATTGAACACATTTACAACAAAAGATGAACAATGTAGTTTTCAGTGCAATGTGAATGTATTAAAATGCACATGTGAGGTCATTTGTGACAAAAAAAATAAATAACCCCCCTTTACCCTCTCTTGTTCCGCCCTGTGTACACTACAAGGAAGGCTAATTTGCGTAAGTCACTGCCCGTTGGCCGACCACCATATGTTGATACCTTTCCCTTCCCTTCTGCCTGCCACTCTTCATAAAGAGAGCGAACCACCTCAGAAAGCCCTTACTTAATACTGTGGCTTCCCTCCCCGCCAGCCTCAGTTTTCTCAGTTTCATTGGTGTCGTTGGGCAGCATTCAGCGCTAACTGCTGCTTAATTTTGATAAATCGTTTCTGGATGAAGCCACATTAACATCATTAGCGAGATTTAGATTTAGGATGCAGACGAGGCAGAAAACGCAGTCAGTAAATGACCTTGTTTATTAGAGGAGCTGCTTATTGATCGTTTGATTCAATTTTCCCAGGTCAAGGTGCACCCCTCAGCTCTGTAGTTAAGCTTGCAGTGAATAAAAAGTAGCTGAGGAAGAGCTATGAAGAGACTTTATTATTGGCAACAACCTCGTTCCCCTCTACGGAAATTGAACTGTGATAACATCATGATGAGTTTAGAGACACAATTCACCCCAGCAGACAACAGAATTCCGTCAATTTATTATGAAAGCTTTTAGACATTTGCAGTTTGCTCCCTCCTGGGGAGCAATTTGCTATCTCATTTATCTCCAGTTTGTTTGACATGAAACAAACCAAACAAAAACAAACTTTTGGTTATCCCAGATGTGTCAGATGATAATAAACAACACGTTGCAGGACAGAAATGGCAAATAAATGAAGATTTAATGTGAATTATGTGTGGCCATCTCTTAACAGAGAGGTGAGAAATCAAAATGACGTTTGCGCCGCACCGTCAAACTGCAGTTACATCATACTTTCATCGTAGGAGCCAATAAGATCTCTCTCCATGCTCCATGATGAATGATCTCTTTCTAATTACGCACCAATCCACTGTCCTAATTCACCAGGAAATCCATCATATTAATGAAACAAGACGCCCTCATGGCGCCTGTAAACAGCAATTCATCTATGTTTCAGAGCCGTGGTCCTCCAGTGTGTCTCGCTGGTCCTCGGCTTCATGCCCTGATTAGACAGCCAGAGTTAAAGCTATATATATATATATATATATATATATATAGAGAGAGAGAGAGAGAGAGAGAGAAGGCGGAACAGCAGCATGTGAGCCCATCCTGTGGCGTTTTTCTTTGGAAATGAAAACGAAAGATAATGACACGTCATATCTTTTGTGCACGTCAGGTTTATTTCTCACAGACGAACCCCCTCTCTTGTCTCCCCGACACAGTTCCTGTGCCTGAAGAACATCAGGACGTTCCTGGCGGCGTGCAGCGACGTATTCGGCATGAAGAAAAGCGAGCTGTTCGAGGCCTTTGACCTGTTCGACGTCAGGGACTTCGGAAAGGTAAGGCCGGTTTTGCCCTGAGACACAGAACGAGGTGGAGGCTGAGACGACGGCCCTGAATCCGCCGTCACTGCGTGTGCCGGCTGTCCCCGGAGACTGAAACGTGAATTAGCCGAATGTGCTTTTTACGCCTACTCTCGTCCTTGTGTGGAAGATATGGAACGTAGTCAAAAATGATTTACATAAAAGGAAGAGAGAGCTCCTTTATCTTGGGTTTTTAAATTAGAGTGCAGGTTTTGGTGCATACATCCCCCCCCTCTCACTGTAACAGCAACTTTAATGGCCTTCAGTGTCATTAGTAGATGTTCTTACTGGCATTGCTGGTGCTAATCAACACACAGCTTTCTTCACACTCCTCAACTCCAAGCTACAGCTGAAGTCAGCAACATGACCCGGCAGTTTAATCGCTTCCCCTCATTAGAGTGAATACGCCTCAGCGCGCAGACTTTACGAGCGGTTACAAGTCTGGCCTCGGGTTCTATACTTTGATAGGACTCTGCTTGTAGTGTCGTGAAACTGTCTGCGGCTCTTTGACAGCCCCACTGCTGCCCTCGTGAAGTCCACAGGAGGTTTGCTTAGAAATCAGAGAGAGAGAGAGAGAGAGAGAGAGAGAGAGAGAGAGAGAGATGCCAGGGCACATGATCTTAAGCGTTTATGAGACGACGGTCATGTGTCCTAGTTTTGTGCACGTGTGTCAGTGAAAGAAACACAGGGACATATGGATCGACTGGGTGTCACCGTCCTACATCTGACGGCCATACAATCTGGGAAGAAGTGGGCTTCTAGAACATCATGGGATGTTAAAATACTCCAGTTACACCAACCGTTACAACAACATCAGTGATTCGTATTATAAATCAGCTGAGATGAAAATAAATACACTCTTTACATTAAATCAGCCCCACAATAATGCAAATTGAAACCATCGTCATATCCATCATATCAGAAGTGAAACACTTCTGTTTTATAATGGAAAAGATAAATAGTGGTTTCCTCATGGTATTACAACTTAACGTGAATTAACTCGTTTTACGATGAATGTTCAACGGACATATAAATTGTACTTTTCGAACAATTAATATGCGTCTATTGAACTTCCTTTTTCATGGCAAACACGCCAAACGTTTATGAAAGGTAACAGTTGGCAAACTTTTGTTGGATATGCGTCGACCGGCCACCTTGTCCTCCTACAATAAACCGTTCAACTTCTCTCTGCATCATCTGGGTGTTCTGACTCGTTATCATGTTGGTGTTTGTGATCTGGAAAACATCCCAAATATAATCTTTTACTATTGGCTGAAAAATATTTCACTTCAAGTTACCATGAGGAACTTTTACCCGGGTATGATGATGCCTCTCTATTACCTGCATATGTAAACAAGAGCAGCAACAAGAAAACATGAAAACATGCAGGTTCACCAGAAAGTCCTTCAGTGCCGACTTCATTAAGGGCCTCCGTCAGAGACCAGCCCACCTCCGACAAACCCAGGTCTCATCTTCTGAGGAGAGCTTTTCTAAAAAGGGACTCTGGTGCTTGGAAATGCGACCGCGTTCGACACAAAATGAATGTTCCTTGTAGAAGCTTTAATGAAGGATCTGACTTAATGATATGTTAAGACTGTGCCTCAGGTGACCTCTTAACAATGTAATATGCATGAAAAAAAAGCCACTTACTGTACAAAGCGCTGCAGATCTTCTGAAAAATATTTCGAAGAACAGATAAAGGGACTGAGAAAGGCTTTGGATATAGTCAACAGCACTTTTTTATCCCCATTGCAACGCTCTGTTTTTCTGGCGTGCCGAGCTGAATTAAGAAGCTGATGAAATTAAGTCATCTATTCATTATGTCGCCTATAATTAAAACACATTTGGACTGCTGGCAAGTTCTTTTCTTTCCCCTTATAGGGAAATATTTTCAGAGGAAATCTACAGAAGAACCAACAGTGGTTTAGTGAATTACTGCAGGATATTCAAATAAAAATCTTCATTCTCACTCCTGAACCCCCCCACCTAAAAAATGTTTGTAGATTTGCTCATCCTTGTGATTTTTGCATTCATGTGTTTTTCTTATCAAATTCAGCTCCTTTAAGTATTTTTTTTAAAAAAAGAAGAAAAACAGTCACGAAACAGGGGTTTATAGGCTGAAGCTGCTTCTGGAAAAGCCCATGTGTATATATATATATATATATATATATATATATATATATATATATATATATATATATATTCAGTCACAAAAACACAATGTGTGATCAATCTGAGTTAAATAGTCTAAATAGTTAAATCCATATGTAGCATAATAGCTTCAGTCAGCTAGGTTAGCTAAGGGTAAAAACTACTATTAACTGCAGAGTTTTCTGGGAGTTTTCTGCCAAACTATATTTTTCAATTAATTATAATGTGTTCATTAGTGAACATTTGAGGTGCTGGTATTTAAATGTTGTCTAGGCAATGCCAGGCTAGCGTATTTACCACTTTCCGGTATGCTAAGCTAAGCTATGCTAACAGGCTGCTTGCTGAACCTTCCTATTTAACAAACATATGAGAATAGAATCATCGAACTCTCTGCAAGAAATGTTTTGTTTCCTAAATTCTGAGCTTCCACATTTTCTCCAGTTGGTTAAGCACTTTGTTTCAGTTAAAGTTCCATCTAACAAATCCTTTTAAAAAAAAAAAAAAGAATATTACACTCAAACTCTCCTTGATGAGAGTGATTACTGGTACCCCAAACAATAAATGCTCGATCCTTCTTTGGAAAGCTCTCATCATAACGCAACACTAATCGGCTCAATGTCCAATGTCTCGCTCTCCTCCGGACCAGCTTCAGATGAGACGATAAACTCTTTTCCCTTTCGGCGATCTCTTCCTCATTTCCCTCGGTGATTTCAGTTCGCCCAAGCACAACGCTTTGATGACTCTCTTGAGTGAATCCCACATTGCCCAGAGAGAATTTAACATCTCTGAAATCAGACAGCGAGCCGGCTCCGTAATCCTCGCTTGGCTGCCTCTGCAGAGGCTAATGGAGTGAGGGGGGGAGGGGAGGGGAGGGGAGGGGAGAAGCTGCCACTCACCTGCAGTTCTAGCTTATTTTCCTTTTTTTTGTGGGGGTTTGTTTAAAAAAAAAAAAAAAAAGCTGCTGGACGGCTACTGAATAAAACATCCACGTTGCCCATTTGTGTGGTAGTCTTGATAGAGTCTGTGTGAGGAAACATATGCTGTATATCACTCTCTCTCTCTCTCTCTCGGGGTCCAACCGTTGTACTCTTACGATATTGTTCTGTATGTTTTGATCTGAACTCACATGAGACAACCTTAACCACGGAGCTAGGAGATTCTTCTCCACTCGACTCCTCCACCTTCAAAGCTGGGAAGGAATCCAGCAGTAAAAGACGAGTCCCTGATGAGACTCAGGTCTTAGAAAACATGACCAGACTCAAAAAGGAGATTGTGCACTTGAATGTGTGATAACACCGATACATCTGACAAACGGCTCTCGGCCTGTTGGTATTCTCAGAGCCGAACTGAGGCCGCACGGTCACGCAATGGTCCGGAAACTGACAAATACAGCAGGGTCTGTCTGTAGCCTTTTCCCCTCAGTGCAGGGACATCTGGTTTGCACATCTGTCTTGTAGACACATGGAGGGTTGTGGGCTCTGTAGGGAGAACACAAACTTGGTTGCACAGGGCATGCTCACACACTGATACACAACTGGCAGAGAGCGAGGTGGTATTTAGAGAAGATATTGAGATCTACAATATCCCTCTGCTGTTTCAAGTTGGGTTTTTTTTTTCTCCGCGGAGGCGTTTAGTGGCGATACGATATGAGACGAAACAGTGGATTTCACCATTAGCATACTTAGTTTTGCTCTAGAAGACACATTGTCTACATACGGTAAATAGAATATAGAGCTCTGCTGACATAACCCAAGACACCCCTCTGATCTCGTGTGAAAACGTCATGCATCCTGTGGTTGTGACATGATCGAACAACACGTGCTGCCATCATCATTCCTGAGAGCGAATGACTAATTGTCTCACTTCTAGTTTATTGCTAATTCCGGTCTTCTCGTATCAGCACCTTTCAAAAATAGAATCAAAGTGCTGACAGGAGCTTTCCAGTCCCATGACGGACAGTCGCTGAGTACTTGGAAATATGAGTGTCATGGACTTACCTATTAAATAATGCACACTGAAACACTGAAACCAGCAACTGTAGCACATCATCTTTGCAGCTATGCTTGTCGTTTGCTGATTGGGAGTTGTGCTCGCTGACCACCGAACACTTGAATCTCATTCATCAAGCAGGACCTTCTTCTCTCAAACAGTGTGTCACAGTGTGACAACCAATAAACGCACAATGTACTTAATACAATAAAGCAAGCTTAGACAAGTATGCATAATGGCGTATTCTAAACAGCAAGAGGGTGATCATCATTCATGACAGCATCAAAATTGATGCATGCTAATGTGCTCGTGTTCTTACACAGCTCTCAGAAAGAAGGCAAATAAGCGTATTTCTTGAGGAACTTTTTCATTTCAAGAATTTCATATTGTTCTGTGAAATCGCATACTATTATGGTAATTTTAAAAAAAAAGTTTTAAATGCAAGATCAGATCCTGAAATGTACTTAAAAAACTATGATTAAAGACCCTACTAAAGATCTTAAAGACAGACTGTGCACATCTGGATGATTGATGAGCACTGAGGGCTTCATGTGGGCTGGACTCCTCCATGGCGGAGTAACCTCAGATCATCGGCTGCGTTACATTCTGGGTAGACTATGCAGATTTTGCCGCACCGCAACTTCCTTCAGATGGGCCAGTAGATGCACCACCTGCATGTGTTTAGCGGTACAATATGTAAATAATCTGGCAATAAGGGAGTGATACGGCACGCTCTTGTTTGTGCAGCTGCGCTCTATTCATCCATCTGCATTGAACTCAACCCCACGTTTTCTGCACATACCGTGTGGCAGTTCCAATAATCAGACACAGATGAAGGTTGAAATGTTCCTCCCAGTCTTCACTTGTTTTGAAGTAGGTTTGCCTCTACACACAGCTCTGCAAGACAAACTCCTTATTGGAACAACCCTAACAAATAAAATAGATGTTAATCATGTTCATATTTTTTGTTGAGGCTTTTGAGGGGACGCGTTATTGACAGAAGTTCAGCGCATAACTCGGAGGTGCGGACGTGTTTAAAAGCCTCACGCGTGACTCTCCATTAACCTTTGCATACAAAGACAGTTTCAACTCAGTCCCAGTGGGCTCTTCTCTATTACCATAAACTACCACCGGCTCTCTCGCAGTTTTAGGTGGATGCAGATGCTGATTATTTTGGTGGGGGGTGGAAAATGGAAGCCCTGAGGGGGGAGGGGAAAGCAAAGATGGAAAGGAAGAGGGAGACAGAGAGAGAGGGTTTATTGATTAGTGTCTTCCTCCTCAGTTGACTGTGATAAATGTAACCACGGAAACCCACGTAAGGCTGATGCATCTCCTGAACAGCCCTTCCATCATCTCTGTCCGTCCTTTGTCCTTCAGCCGTGCGCTCTCCAGCAGATCTGTGTGGTCAGATATCATATGTCTGCTCCCAGCTAATGGATACTCGGGGTGTGTCTTAGTCTTGCATGGCCGAGCTGCAGTAACAGTGGTCTACGAATCGCTTCGGAGACAGGATTTCGATAGCTGCCTTCAGGACTAAAAGTGTAGTGGATGGTCAATATATTAGGATCATGTTTGTCTTTTATTAAGAAAAATATCATGTTGGCCTTTGGAGGTTCCTCCCAGACCAGTGCTATCCTCAAGTGCATTACAAGAGAAATCCTTCTAGTGTGGTGTAAGAGGTTTAGCGTTATAGCCTCAGTGTCAGTCGGTTAAACCTGCAATTACCTTTTTAAAAAGGAGCTGTGAACCCACTTACTGGAGCTCTATTCATCTGGCTTGTAGTGCAGAGCCTTACTTTCCCATCATGGTCTAAATGCTGTTTCGATTGCCTTTCTATTCAGAGAAAGCACGAAATAAGACACAAATACACAGGAAAAAGTGAACTTGTGCAAGTTTGTGGTGTATTGGGCACAAACAAAATAAAAAACCTACTGGTAGAAACTTCTGCAGCTGTGCACAGCGAGTTTGTTTGCTTGGATGAACAAATACAAAAAACTATCCGTTTGATTTTATTGGCAGATGTCTGCCCAACAGACCTTTCTCTGACGGTCATTTGGCCAAATGCAGGCGTAAGCACGGACATTAACAATGGCTGCATTCCAATTGTAATGTGCATGCTGGCTCACCGGCACACCATTATCAGTTATGACGAAGTTGGCCGTCTGGATTATTTCTGGGAGCTGAAGTAATTGTTTCTGATCAATAATACAGAGGTGTCGTCTGCAAATGTGTAGCTGGAGCGAGGAAGGCACAAGGGTGTATGTTGTGTCTCGCTAACAGACTCTCACGTTCATTTTCATTTTTCTTTTTAAATATAAGAAGAAACTGAGGTTTAATAGGTGTCAAAGCTCAGAATCAAACCGGCATACGTCTTACTGGGATTCAACACAAACCATATGATCGCCCGTGTTCGGTCAGCACTGTAGATAAATATCCAACGTGTGATTACTGTCGAATAGTGTGCTCTAAATTCACAGTGCATGTACCTCGACTTCCAATGTTTGTGCCTGAAAAAGCTCCCATGCATTACTTACTTCCGCTCAATGCATTTGGAGTTATTGTTGTGTCCACAGCAATCCAGTGGAACTAGCTGTTGTGCCGAAAACTCTATGTATAATCCATGGACTCCGAGTGACTGACTGCATGACATCATCTTCCACTGGAATCACACATTTCAAATCAACTGGCTTTACTTGAGCGTGCAATGCACGCACACATGTGCAACCCCCCCCCCCCCAAAAAAACCACACACACACACACACACACACAGACCCAACCCTTGCTGGCTGAAGATTGCTCGGCCGGAGAGCTCTGTGCCTCCCTGCTTTCCAGCTGCAGGGGAGATGGATTGTCTCTTTGATTGTTTCAGGGTGTCAGAGATAAAAAAAACACTTCTTTGATGTTTGCGGACATCTGTCTGTGTCTTAGCTGTGGCAACCATCACATATGTGGCACAGGCACACTACGACAATGGCAGAAAAGATTCTCATCATGGAGAGCGAGTGGGTTTGGTTATGAATATAACAGATAATTCCTGTCCAACATTGTGACATATGCAGACACGTTTGATGCTTTGTCAGGCCTCTCTACATTGTATTGTACAACGATAACCACGAGGGCAAAGTCTTCTGAGAATCTTCTTGACTTGACAAACCAGCTGTCAAAGCCATCTATTTACCGCCACAAGAAAGTTCAAAACAATCACCCTTCGACTTCAGGTTGGGCTGAACTGATACATACGTGAAGCATTTCATCTCTCATGTTTTCTTAATTAAAAAAGGCAAGTTAATCAATGAGGTTACGGCATGCACACGTGAATATCCTTCATATTGTGGTCTAAATGCCCACGGAACAATTTTCAGACCATCTTGTTGCACCTCTCTTTAGGACGTCAGATAGGTGACTGCAAGACTGGGAAAAGAGATGAAGACAAGACGAGAAGCATTAGGAGCCACGCTCTCCCTACTGTAACAAGGTTTCTAGGAAATTAGCAGAAATTGGAGGAGTATTGGCACCAGTACGGCTGGAGTGAGACCGAGGCTACAAGTCGGGTCCCCCTTTCGTCTACATGTTCTTCTGAAGGGAATTCTCTGACATTTTAAATGGTACATGGACCTTTTAAATGAGAATGTGGGAACGAGAGGTTTGCGCCTTTGAGTGGCTACGTGCTTCTGTGTGCATGTGTGTGCAAGTGTGTGAGAGCTAGCAGTGACTCCCCCGAGGACTGACTCATCTCAAGTCTCAGTAAGCAGCAGGAAACAGGAAGAGGAAACGGTCACCACATAGCCCCTCTGGAGTTGGTTCTCTCTGTGTGTGTGTGTGTGTGTGTGTATATGTACTGTATTTAGCTTCAGGTGTAATGGTGCATTAACACCATGTGTAAGGAGTAGTGTCTGTGTGTGTGTGTGAGTGTCCTCCATTCCTCTTCAGGCTGTCAAAATCAAAACTACCTCCCCTGTTGTGTTGTATTTCTCTGTAACAAGTCTGTCTTTGTGTGTGTGTGTGAGTGTGTGTGTGTGTGTGTGTGTGTGTGTGTGTGTGTGTGTGTGTGTGTGTGTGTGTGTGTGTGTGTGTGTGTGTGACCAACACAATTGAACTTCCCCTAGTTATCTGAGCTTGTCTCCGTGTTGTCCTGTCAGAAGCTCTATCAAGCACCCACTCTTCCTGTGACCGGGCCCCTGGAAGTGGATGTGTGTGTGTGTGTGTGTGTGTGTGTGTGGCAACACGACAGTGTGTGTGCAACATAGAGGGTGTTTCTCAAAGTCAAGGAAGGATCCTTAAAACGGTTGAATTTCCAGGATGACACGTCATCTACCGAACACTAACTCCTTCTGAGGATGCACGTTTGTATCCTCTGCGCTCCTAAATAACCCACAATGCATTTCCTGTTCACGGTGTTGGAAATGACTTTCATCGCTCAGCGACAGACTGAGCTAAGTAGGACTAACAAAGAAGCCAGCAAGAGAGAGAGAGAGACCAGTCGGGAAAAACCATTAGTAACCGGTGAAATTAAGGGTTTATTTAGACAAAACCAGAGGTGGTGATTGTTGAAATGTCAGAAAAACTAACCAAGATGTGTTTGATGACTTTTACGTAGTTTCTGTAGTTTTGAATTAAGTGTAGGTAAAGTCTAGTCAAGTTTTGTACATGAATACATTAGTAATTGTCCAACATTTGTTGTCTATTGTTTTGAGGAAAGCAAAATCAATATACTGACTTGTTAGAAATAAAGTGTGCAAGGAGGAAGCATGGACACATTCTTGACTTTTAGAAACACCCAGAGAGAAAGAAGCAAAGGGCGCTCCGGAAAACTAGATGAACGCAATTTATGCTCGCCACTTTTGTGGTTTACTGTGTGTTTGTGTGTGAGAGAGAGCGTGTACATCCTTGCCCCATACCAGTTCAAAGGGAGCCTCCCATTGAGTGTGTAACACATAAACACTGCAGGTAGTCAGACAGTGAAAAGATTCAAAAGGAAAAGGCTCCTCATGTTAAAAATGTCAATTACATTTTTAAGTCTTTTTCCACTGTAAACAATTGAGAAAAATGAACAGGACTGCAGCACAAAATCTAAAACTTTAGTTCCATTGTAATTCTTCACCATTTGTTACAATAGAGATTCCATGTTGCTATAACTCTCATTTGAGATGCGATACATGTTGACGATATCCTGCTATTATTATTGATTGACAGCACTCGTAGCCGATAGTGCAGGTGATCAGTAATTCTGCTTGCAGGGACCTTAGTGTGAGGCTTTGCATCTTAAAGCCTTGCTGGGTATTGAGGTTACCTTGTTACAGACATGCCAGGTATTTATAGGCCACTGCTGAGTCTGAGCCAGCCAGAGAGCATGTGAAGCTAAGCCACCGTAGTCAGGATCAAAGACTACAAAAGACTGAAGTGCAGGTCTACAAATCACCCTCCTCCCCTCGCTGTCCTACTTTCTGACAGCCCCCCCCTCGAGCTTCAATACCTGGAACCATAGACCTACATCTCACCGTGACTCAATCATACAGATTCATATTGCAAGCCATTTATTAAAAATGTCGGATGGTTTAGTCGACCTGTTATTGACAGATATGATGCGGTTGTCAGAAGAAACACACCAATGTAATAAAATGACGTACCTTTTATTACTGACACAATATTTATCTACGCCTTGACCTAAAGCTGAACCCTTTCAAATGTAACAACAAATTGGATTCCACTGAAATATGTATCAATATATAGCACAGGTTTATTGTCACTGTTATTTTCATTGTCTTCTAATGGTCCAAATGGTATTTTGGAGGCTTTTCCACCTTGACAAGAAGAAAACATGGAGGCTCGAAAAGGCCTCGGAATATCAACTAAATATGTGTTGCCTGCAGCTTCAATCTGGATGATGGGAAATCTTGTGTACATATAACAACATTAGGTGGCCGAACAGCCAACAAAACACATGATTTATTCCAATAGAAAAGGGTCTCATAAAAGTAAATATAAACGATTCAAATCAAAAGTAAAATAAAAAAGACACTTTGGGAGTTATGCGGCGTTCACACCAAAAGCGTTATTATGAGGTTTATCCGCCACAGGATTTTGGCAGTAAGTGTATTTATAACAATTCCTTTATGAAGACTCTATTGGAATAAATCGTGTCACCTCGCGTGACATTTTCTTTATTTTTAAATGTTTTTATTTTTTTACAAGTTAGTGGGTAACTACAAAGATTTTACAGTACAGTGTGTGTATATAACTTAATAAACGTAATACATTTGTGGATCTGGAGATATATCTGTAGATCCATGATACCTGGTACACGATCACGGCTCAGGGGCTCTGCCATCCAAAAGGTAACAGCCTCCAGAAATGTCTGTCAAGTTCTCCTAATTGCAGAGTTCTTCAGCCCAATATCGGATGTTTTTACTTTTTAAGTATTGGACTTCAAAAACACAGCAGACAAACATCACTGTGGAGTTCAAAGTCTCTCAGAGACGAGCTGTAACACTTTGATCCTGCTTACTGATGAATGTACGAGGTGCATTTAGAGTCAGAACATGAATTGCCTACAGTCAGCGGTGTCTTCCAGATGGGCAACCATGAGCTGAGATGTTTAGACTTGCATGTTTATTTCTCTCTCTTCGGTCCACTTTCTCCCTGCGGCAATGCAAAGTCTCCCTTTGGGCACCTGCCGGCTTCATCTAAATGTATTTTCTTTTTCTCTCTCCAACAAGTGCAATCCCTGTCTGACACATCTTTAAAAACTTCTTTTTTTTCTAAATCTTTCATGAGGTGCCGGAGGCAGCATCTGTCATCTCTCCAAAGTAGCTGAGCTAACAGCAACGAATGCGAATTCACAGAACCATTTATGTTCTTCTGATCTCGCAGAGAGGTTTCTCTGTAACGTTAAGATCGTGCAGACGACCGTATGTATGTCAACGATGCTTTTTCCAGATGCTCAAGGCTCACACAATGAGGGAGGTTGGGGGGGGTCTTTTCTTCTCTGTATTGCTTCCCAGAGGTGGAGGTGGAGTGGGTGGATGGATGCGCTGTCATTCAAAGTGGGGGCATTTCTAAAAGCTAATCTCTAGCCTCCGCACTCTGCTCAGAAAATCTGATCCCACCTCACATCTAACCAACTGCTGTGTGTTATATAATATCCAAAAAGGATGCCGTTTTGCTGGATTCACATGGGCTGTTGGGAGACAAAAGTTTGGATTCAGGCAGTAGATGAAATATGTATATGAATATGGCGAAAGGAAGCCTCGTAATTAATACAGAAATACACGAGAAACACACGGACGAGGATCACAGCGCTGCAGCATTTATCAGTTGAGTTAATAAGAAGGAATCTGCAAAGGCCACTGTATATTTAACGACAGCAACTATAATGAGACCTACTGGAAAGTTTGACATCAATTATAAGTTAAGCCTCATTTTAACCGCATTTGGACACGATAATATACGGTGGAGGTGTACTGACTGAACGGACACTGCAGATTTTTATTTAGAAACATTATTAACAGGCCAGAGTTTGTTTTTTATTTATATGAACAGACACAGGATGTCGTGAAAAGTGTGGAAGAATCTTATATTTTAACTGTTGACCCTTTCACACTGTGTTTTCAGTTCATTCAATTTAATTGGAACCATTTTGGTCGCCTAGAAATGTCGGTTGTAATTAGCTCCAGCAAGAGGGTGATGGTTTCAAAACATCAGTCCACAAACCAACGGGTGCATCACGGTGACTCAACCACTTCTTGGATACAGCCTGTGCACGAGCCTCGTGAAATGACTTCTAATGTCCCTCTTAAGACACAATCTTCAGTGGCAGATAATACGCATTATCCATTACAGCTCATGGCTTCAGGGAAGTGTTCGTCAATGTTAGATCTCCATCTGGCCTGAAGGGTAATATCGAACATTAGGTTTATCTCGTGGTGTTTTCTGTGCTTCTGCACATGAATGTAAATGACAATGGAATGCGCATACTAATCTGTTGATTGATTTGAACGTAAGATATCCCCTAAAAATGTTTTCACACACACACACACACACACACACGCACACACACACAATGCGTTTTAAAAATCATAAACCAAATGAAAAATTACATCTTTGGAATGAGTCAAAAGTCAAAGTCAGCTTTATTGTCATTTCTTCCATGTGTAAACATACAAAGATCTGAAATTTTGTTTCTCAGATATTTTATGTTATGTTTACACATGGAAGAAATGACAATAAAGCTGACGTTGACTTTTTTGACATTGATGAAACGGTGAGATTAATGCTTCCTTCCGTGTTAATTTCCATGTGATTTAAAGCAAGGAGTCATAAAGATCATAAAGAAACCATGAACTCCACCATATAGTTAAAAAAAAAGTTCCCCCACTGGTAAAACAACCGCTATTCCATGCTTCTGTCTCATGTTACTCTAAGCTGTATTTAATGGATGTAAAAGGCTTCCAAAGTGCCGTATTTGAGACACACATTACATTATTGAAGCGAAAAGTCACAGAGAAGCACCACGACGAGACTGCACGCAACCGCATGACTAATGTGAGGCCTGTGCACAGAGAGACTGAAACAGTGCATATTTAAATTGTTCATGATTAGAACGGGAACTCCTCAGGCTATGCAAAGTGACGCTAACCCTGTTATGCCATATAGATGTGACATGCTGGCTATTAGCGGCAGGAGCTCTCTCTCTGTGTGTGTGTGTGTGTGTGTCTGTGTTTGTGTCTGTCTGTGTGTGTGTGTGTGTCTGTGTGTGTGTGTCTGTGTCTGTCTGTGTGTGTGTGTGTGTCTGTGTCTGTGTCTGTCTGTGTGTGTGTCTGTGTCTGTCTGTGTGTGTGTCTGTGTTTGTGTCTGTCTGTGTGTGTGTCTGTGTCTGTCTGTGTGTGTGTGTGTGTGTGTGTGTGTGTGTCTGTGTCTGTCTGTCTGTGTAAGCCATTGTTTGGTAGCCAGTTCCGAGTTCTCATCACTCGTTTTTTGATGTGTCACGTTTTATACATCAAGAAGATTTCCCACACTCACTACAAGTTACATCAGAATATAGCGAGTGGACGCTCATATCGCTGTTGCAGCCCTGATTTTTGATCCAGTGGTCAGAGGAGTGGCTGTTTACATTATTAATATTATTAATCCTGCCGACTGCATCTTTAATACGCTAAACCAGATAAGAAAAAAGAAAAATGAAAAGCCAATAAAGAAGAAAGTTGACCTCAAATTCATAAGACAGCCATGATTCAAAGGATTAGAATAATATTGGACTTCTCAATTCACTTTCCAGGCTTTTAATGTCTGGAGCCAATAACACAGATTACTTCATGTTGACTTTTTTTTTTTCCCCCATGGAGATTTGGATTTATGGCACCGTCTCTTTTGAGTGTTTGCCTGTTATGACTCTGGTCAACACTATGATCCAGCATCGACGGAGGAGAGCAATAAAATGGCTGACATGTAAACTACCATGATGAATAGTGGTGCGAGGTGCAACAAGATGGATAACCCCGCTTCAGCCTTTGTTTACCTAAAGCCGGCGTGGGTTATAAATCACAGCCGAGCCTGAGATGCCGTAAGTGCCGTCTGTTGGCCGGGAAACGCCGGCGCTTGAGCTGCCGGGGATCATAAATGGTGGCGCTACCTGTATAGGGCTTATCTAAATATATCAGTGAAGCTTTTCCTCATTAATTTAGCCAGCAAGCCTAACAGACAGGGGTTTATTTAGTGGGATTTCTTCTTCCCGGCTAAGTGCAGTTACCACTCAGGACTTCTCACTGTTCAGACCTCCTGGCTTGTCTTTCCTCCTAACGAGTTAATTGCATTCACCTGGTGTCCCAGGTGTTAATCACTTCCTGATTAGATGGCTGCAGTAAAAAAAAAAAAAAACTTTTCTTTCCGATACTTTCTGCTGCAGGAAAGAAAAAGAAAAAACCCACTTTCAATGTATTGCGTTTGACATATAATTAGAACAGAACGTCATACGGCTATCGTTTAAAAGTGGAGGTGCATTCACTGAAAAACTACATTATTCTGCCTCCGAAATGTATTTTCAGGCTTTTTCAGTGGGAGCGATGTTTAATATAGTGCCGCTATCATTATCATGCAGCTGTTTTTCAAAATTGTTTTAAGAAAAAAGAAAAGGAACAGACTCAACCATTTAGTACAGTTAGGAAACGATACAATTTGTTGCAATGGGAAACAATTAGTCAATTAATCGATGACTTTGGAATGCTGCTGCCAGTTAAATTTCAATAAGATACATTTTTCCCAAAGATATAATGCTTATAACTCAACCCTTTGTGGAATTTTCTTGCTACATCTCACAAAGTATTTAAAAAAATAATATTTTAATACATTTTGGCCCTTATTTGAGCATTGCACTGACAATACTGTCCAACCAGCACATCACACTGGTTACCTATTCATATTGGGCTCGTTCTGCGCAGAATCGATGTCCGCCGATCATCGCACAATGCATGCTGGTTAGATTTGTGCCTCATAATAATCTAAAGCTTATTTATACAACCCGTATCAAATCGAGCGGCAAAGTGTTTCACAGGCAGACCATAAAAAGAACAAAAATACAGCACACAATGCAGATACACTCACTATTCTACACAAAAATGTATTCATAAACACAAAAAATATGAATAAATCTGAACAAGACCTGTAAACAGATCGGGTCTAACGGGAAGTAACTGTTTCTTTGACTTCTTGTGTATTCTTTAAAGCAGGCTTTTTTTTTGTCGACGCCCCCTGTTCTCGTCTACTTTCCAGGCGAGCCTCGGTTCATCTGGAACGAGCCTAACGACACCTTTGAGTAGACGGAGGTTCAACCAACAACATACTCAACGCCTACCTAGATTGACTAAATATATAATTTGGCCATAGCTTCTTTATGTCCTCCTGCTGATGCCATGCCGTAGAGGAGTAAATCCCCAGAACTGATTTCAGCATTTAGTTGTCCCCTCATGTCAATCCTAAGGTCCCATGGGGCGAGGCAGGGCCCAATAAACCTGAAGTGTAGGGGTCCATGACTGACAGCAGCATCAAAGGCTTCCGGGAAGAAAGAAAAATAAAAGAATCCTGAGGAATGTCCATATGGATTTTCACTGACGCCTTAGGACATCGTTTACAACGCAGACAACCCACTCAAACTCGCTCTTACACTTGGTAGCGGCTTTTGGCGAGTCTTTCATGTCTTGGCTCCCCAAATGAGTCTACAAGGAGCTGAAACGTGCTGCTTTTAAACAGCATCCTGATAACTTCACTACATTGGTTGTTTGAGGGACTCTTAAAAGCAGAGCTTATATCTTCGAACTGAAACACCCTCCTGGGAGACTACCCCCCCCCCCCCCCCACGGTTGCCTCATTTCATCCTCGGTTAACGGCTGGAAAGTGTTGCAGCGGCGAGGGAACGAGATCGTCATGTCAACGTGATGAAACAATGGAGACTGTATTGTCAATTGGTTTGGGAGTGGGCGGAGGGATGAGGTTATGTCTTTAGCATGGCTGCCACAATGGATTCAACGATAATAACAGCAGTGAACGCTGTGGGATGCCTCTTTCTATCTCTGAGTGGAGAATTTTCCTCAGTTATCAGCAGGCTTATACAGAAGGAAGAAACAATTATCATTGATCCTTAGTCTGTGATGATTATGTGATGCTGAGGTTCCTACAAGCCACACAGAGAGATTCTTTCTCGACTGAAAGCTGTTCTGGCAGAGTTGGGAGAATATCAGTTTCATTGACACGTACGACTTAAGCTGTAAAAATAGATGTTTAATGTCCGGTGTCGTTCTGAAACTAGTCTATTGACAAATTTCCTGAGCTTGAGACTTTTAAAAATTATTAATTATTCAGTGTTTTGGACAGAAAGCCTGTGTTACGAACTCCAGATGTGGAGCTTGAAGGATGTTGACATTTTAAAGGCTATTGGGTTGTATTATGGGAGTTTCAGCATCCAGGATATATCTCTGCCTCTGCTGCAGCCCTTTGTTTGGTGCTGGGACTGACTATCGATTGTTCTATAACATGCAGTGAAAAATGCCCATCACAATTACCTAAAGCCCAAGGAGATTAGCCTGTTTGGCCCAACCAATACTCCAAACCCCCCAAAAAGATCAGTTTATCCTCACATAATGTAGGACGAAGAAAAGACAGAATTATGCGTGTTTCGAAAATGGTTGCTTGATAAACGACGTAAACGATGAATCAATTATCAAAACATTAGCAGGTTATTTTTTGTGTTCGTTTACTAGTTTGATTAATCAACTAATCGGTTCGGTTCTCCTTTAATAAAATCGGCCCCTTGTGAGTCGAATGAAAAGTGCACATGTTCACGTGTGTGTGTGAGCGTGTGTGTGTGTGTGTGTGTGTCCTGAGGGGCTGCAGTCTCTGGAGGTTGATGTGATTTACCTGGACAGCAATGATGTCCTTGCTTTTGACCTTACCCTGCAGAGATGGGAGTTATTAAGAGGGAGAGCGATAAAGGCATAAACTCAAAGCATGCAAACAAGTGTTAACTTTTCTTTCCAGCGGAGCACACCACTGAACTGAAGAGAAGCAGTAAGAGTGTGACAGAGTTAGGAGGACCGGGAGTGTCCTCCTCTGGGATGGATTGTGTTCCAAAGCACAAGTTTGTGAGTTACGTCATCAGTTGGGCCGCCAGGCGCAGAAAAAAACTCTCACTTCTGCTCCAGTTATCACTTAGCAGGCGGTTTGAGTCACGTTTGACTTCATGTTTTATAAATATGCAGGCTGTGCCGTGGCGTCCACAAAACAAGAAACCCCCGTAGCTGCAAGCAGCCGTGCACAGCTGTGATCCCATCACTTCAGATGATATTGAAACAATGGAGCTTTGATTTCACAAAGATCTGAGGTGAAGCCACTAGCGCTAGCCGATTTTGTCGCGCGACAACATAAACATAAATTCAGATTAATGAGAACCTCATCTATTGGTCTTTGAAAATAAGTGGAAAAGGGAAAGTTTGAGGCAGAAAGTTGGCTTCTGAAGTTTTACTGCCATTCAGCCTCTGACTGTATCTGAGTGGGCGTGTGTCTTTATTTTCCTAAAGTCCCATTTTTCTCATCTGCGCGAGGCCGGCGTTTACAGATTAATTTCGCCCTGGGGAGCATTTTTTTCAACAACAAAAAGAAGCTCTTTCTTGCGGGACGGCTGTCCAAAGAAACCCAGAGAAAAAGATCTGTATGGACGCCGTCTGAGGGGAACCGTTTGTTCGGGGAAGCTCCACCGTCCTTTTCCTATCCGCTCGGCTGTGGTGCTGGAAGCAGGTAAAGCGGTGTTTGATGAGCAGAACAGTGGACTGAGAGGTGCAGGCAATGAAGACTGAGGAGAAAGTGGCAAGCGTGTGTCGCATTCCAAACAGCTACACGTCTGTGTAATCCAAGCACACTAATTATGTATTATGGGCGTTAATGAGCCATGGCACTGATTGCCAAACATTAGCTAGTCGCTCACTCCGAGCCAATCAGGCTTTTATTGGCTCCCCCTGTATGTGGATGGAATTTTATACACCGGCTGCATCTGTCAAACTGACACACACACACACACACACACACACACACACACACACACACACACACACACACACACACACACACACACATATAAGCGCGAATAACAACCACCAACCTCACGTGCGAAACCAGCTGAAGTCACACACTCACACACACAGACACACACACACACACACACACACACACACATGTATTTGCTTTCTCCATTGTGTGTTTTTAAGCAAATGTTGTGTTTTTTTCATGTGAATTTAACATCCATTGTTTGCCACCAGGCGCAATAACAGAGAGAGGAGGCTGTTGAATGCCCTGTTTTTCGACAGAGAAACAGTTTGAAAGCGAAACGTGTGTGTGTGTGTGTGTGTGTGTGTGTGTGTGAGAGAAGAGCCTTTCGCTTTCCTCCCTGAAACACAAACACCACTTTCCGGACTTCCTTTCCTGCTTTTCATGAATGTTTTTATCAAAGCGTTGGCCCTAAAAAAAAAAGAGATTCATTGAGTGTAAACAGTGAACATGTTCAAAGCTTGATGAATGATATGCGATGAATTAAAAGACATTTACAAATTATATTTTTCAACTTTGTTTTGTTTTGTTGTTTTTTTAAGTTGAAGCTTTTAGTTCCTTCACTGGTGCAGCGAGGACTTTCTTTCAGGGTAAACAAGCGTGGGACATCCTCGAATTTGACACTCTTCACACTCGTCCACTTAACGGTCTTTTATGCAGACAACTAAAGCCGTAAACTCCCAAGACCTCAGCGAACTGAAGGGCTCCAGTCTTTGAAATAACCGCTCCAAAGCATCAGGTGGGAAAATCCCCCGAAAAAACGGTCAGCGCGGGGCTGCAGATGATGCTAACACCACGTGAAGGTACTCTCACACCTGCTTGTTTTGCTGTGGTCGGTTCAACCACACCACCCATTTCCCTACTGGTTTGTCTCATACGCGGCGGTGAGAAAAACCCTACAGCAAACAGCTGATCCCTGGTCAGCCTCAGTTAGATAATCACGGAGTGACTGTCGTGTGAAACTCGGACTGCTTGGTGTTCACTACATGGGACAAGAGTACGGACACAGAGTGATGATTCCTGGCAAATTACCCAAGACTGCAGTGAAAAATGGCAATTCTGCTTTTTTTGGAAAATGTCCCAGACGAGCTAATAAAGCTAAACTAAAAAGTGGGTCTTTTGTCAACACTTGCAGTTCGCTCTGTTTTCCTTTTTTAAAACGCTGTAGTTAAGCGCCATTTTCCACACTGATTTTATTAGGTGACCTCAATTAGAATCACTAATAAACAGGAATCAAGCGTTCCTCTTTTGGAAGGCAACGCCACACAAAGGAGGAATAAAAGAGGAATACGGGAAACACTGTGTGAAACAAACAGAACTGGTGGCGTGTCATACATCTAACATGTGCCTTCCACCCCTAGACGCGTGGTCTGAGAATAGATAACGAGGAGGTGACCAGACATTAGAAATAGTCTTTGTTCGCTTCCTGAGGACAGATTGTTCCATGTGGACGGATGAATGAGGCCAATATTGACC
The DNA here is from genome assembly GCF_009769545.1 of Cyclopterus lumpus. Classification (NCBI taxonomy): domain Eukaryota; kingdom Metazoa; phylum Chordata; class Actinopteri; order Perciformes; family Cyclopteridae; genus Cyclopterus; species Cyclopterus lumpus. Next base: position 13,706,611 of record NC_046985.1, read on the forward strand.
TTTTTGTTTATTGATTTCAAAATGAAACATGCAAGAACATTGTATGCACAGTATCTGGGATTTCAATTGAGGTTTCTTTGTATTCTATAGTATGATTACACAAACTTGCACCGTCTATCAAAAATGTATAAATAAATACCCCTTTTATTGACACACACACACACACACACACACACACACACACACACCATCTACTGCTTCAATTTGCTGTGGTGTGAATCATTAGCTCCAGCGGTGCCTCTGAGGTCGTACAGGGCAGGTTTATTAGCCTCCATCAGAGGGCCGGTGTCCCTGTGCATCAGCAATCTTCTGAGCCTGCGACCTTCACTTTACGTGTACGCTCTGGACACCAAAGACGAAATGCATGACCTTTTGACCTTTTTCATATTTTGAAGTCTTTGATAATGTCTTACTGTAGGGGGGCTGCTTTCTGCTGTTTCATGATGACACAGTTGCTCAGAGCGGCTTCAAAGAACATCTGCTGCACCAGTCCAGGCACTGGAGTGCGACGGTGGAATCGCGGTGCTTTTTTTTTTTTTTTTTTTTTTGCAGGTCTATGAACAGCAGGGATCATCTATAAATTTGTTTTGCTTCCCAGCTAAAATTATGAACCTGTTGGAATTAAACCTCTAATTTCCCTGGTGGTCATTGTCTTCTATGAACTGGTGGGTGTCATACATGTGAGTCTTCAGAGACACCTCTCGCTAGTCTGCAGATGGCCAGTTTGGTTGCGAATGAGTGTGACTCATGCATCCAATGAAGCCAAAAAGCGCTCGACTCGTCGCCCAAACTTGCCTGCCAGCTAAAACGGGAAAGCTTCCAAAGCTTCCAAAGCTCTGTTCAGCGCGCAGTGGATCTTGAGCTTTCGGACACGCTGTATCTGCCAACTGGCCTCTGGATGTCATGCCCTTCATTTGTTCTTGCATGGAGAACTCTATCAACTGTGTCTGATAACTGTGTTAATAACCGGACGGGGGAAGACCCTCTTTGAGTTTTAGATGATGAAGTCAGTGTACTCACCAATCAACACGTGGCTCCTGAGCATGCGCTGTATGTTGAGGGTGCATCAGCCAGACGTTTTATTTATGAATGCAGGGCTGAAACATTAGTGCCACCTCGTCTCGTGATGTGTGTTAACAGGACCGAGCGGCCTTGGAGGTAATGGAGCAGATCAGGAGTCCAGAATAGGTTTCAGATGAAGGTTCATTTATTTTACAGGTTCACACCACATAAAAAAATCACCATCACCGACCAGTTGCCGCAATCTCGCTCTACACACCTTATATTCACCTTCTCCCTCTAATTAGCCCAGACACCATCTACCGATACGTATATATATATATATATATATATATATATATATATATATATATATATATATATATATATATATATATATTTATATATATATATCAACAATGTATGTACAATAAATATCTACATGTTTTTCTCAACGCCAAAGATATCAATAATAATGTACACATATTTACAAAACCCTATACATAGAATAAATGAGTCACACATTATTTATTTATCTAAATAAACAGAGCAACACATAGCTTCACCTCCCCCCTACCCACTTCCTGCGGTTGGTACTTCCCGGAACTATAAATGGGTGCTCGAGCACCTGGGGAACTATTTTGCACAAACACCCTGGCAAGAGGAAACAGGAAACAGGAAACAGGAAGAGGTGAGTTGTTGCAATCTTTACCATGGCAATATATATATATACATATATATAAATAAATAAATGCACGCTTTCAGACATTAACACAATCGGATCTGTTCAATCTGTCACTCACTGCACTTTTCTATCTGTTTGTTCCCAGGTAGAAAGAGAGGAACAACTCTGTCCCAGCTGTGCATATGGCTCCCAGCATTCACAGTCCAACAATAAATATATTAAATACCATTCTGTGTGTGTTCTCCTTGGCACCTTCATCACATCACATCTCAAACGCTGTTCAAGCATAGGTAACGGCAGTGCGTTGTTACAATGTGTAACCATCACTGCTGCTCTTCCTTGTTATTTCCCTCTGATCAGAGACTGATCAACTCAATGCACTGCTCCCTCAGGGACGGGCATTGAGTCAGTGTCGTCCACCTTCTATTCAATGGACGTGATGCCTTTTGATTGATCACATATAAGTGATAAACACTCGTCTGCTTATCTATTAGAACTCCCTGTGGTTAAAAACACCAAATACTGACACTAAAAATGTTTAAAAAACGAGTCCATCAATCTTCAGCGTTCCACCATTAGCCAAACATTTGTTTTAAATCATTGACGCGCCACGTGTCACATTCTTAGTTCCACTGGTGCACAGTGTTGCAGTTTAGAGTGGAAAGGATGTCCTTTTGTGTTCCACTGTTTGTTCTGCTCTCCGGTGGGGGAAGGGGAAGGCCAGTTGTGTGATCAGTATTGATCTCTGAGAGCTTATGCTGTGGGCCAGATGTATCTGTGGTTACGTGTGTGTGTGTGTGTGTGTGTGTGTGTGTGTGTGTGTGTGTGTGTGTGTGTGTGTGTGTGGATACGAGCATGCAGGCCTTTTTTCATCGGGCACGTCAGCGCCTTATGTCAGCGGACAGATGACCCCCAAAAAGAGGCTCTGCAGGCTGTTTTTTCCAGGTTGCAAATAGAACCTGGGAACGAGCAGAGCTTGACAAACGAAGTGTATCACTCTTTCGGCTAGTGAGCACCACCGGGGATTAGTCAAGCAGGACACACACACACACACACACACACACACACACACACAAACGCAGCAGAGAGGGGTCAAGGGCACAAGCAGGACTGAGCACAGCGGCGTGAAATGACATGTCATACTAATAGCAATCATGTCGGCCCACGCGTGCATGTGGTTAACTTCAAAGCACGATCAAGTGCTGATTGGCTAATGTGACTCTGATGTGCTGCGACTGTACTGTTGCCTGTGTCCAATGAGTCATTCTTCTCTCTCTCATATTTATCACCTCTCTCACTGCTCCCCTCTGGTTCTATGTCTAAATATATCTGTAGGGGATTAGTGCGTGTTGTGATTCAATATGCAAGACGACATTTGCTCAAATGTTCAAACAAACCCAAATGGGATTGTGTGATTTATAAATATATGAATTGCTTATATATCAGAGTACAAGTCGGCTTGTGCGACTTAATTAGCTCCCATGCAGCGTCTGTTTTATGGCGCACACATCCATGACACAGTTGCAATCTGTGTGCTGGAGTGTGTGAGAATGCTGCCCTCATGTGCCCCCGTTTAGAAATGCACCAAGACTCAGACAGATAACATATTCTTATTCCCATTGCAGGTTATGGACACACTCTCTAAACTTTCCCACACGGCGATCGCACAACAAACTGGAATCAGGTGTGTGGAAGTGAAACCATTACACGGTTATACGACACAATCCACGAGGTAATCTATGATGTATATGATGATGATGCTCTCTGATTCTTTTTTTTAAAAGGCCCTATCCATCTGAAGAGAGTGTCGAAGATGAGGACATCTACAACCACCTGGAGGACCTTATAGAGTACGTCTCCTCGCCCTAAACACGCACGCTTCTCTTTTACCAACTTGTGAGGATTTTCACAGGAACTTCATTAAAAAAAGTTATTTGTTAATTTAGTCCCATGCGTCACTACCACATAAACAAAATATCTACAGGCTGTTTAGTGGGTGCAGGCAACATTTGCTCCCTGGGAGTTGACTGGAAGGCAGCCACGTCCTCCAAAAGCTTTCAGCATGAGCTCTCCCCACTCTTTTATTAGTGAGCCGCGAGTCGTTTTTGGCTAGATCATTTTTTTGCCAGTTTACACACCATATTGTTTCCCACACACACATGAAAGTGTTGCAGATTTAAATGAAATATTTTCCCATATACAAATACCCTTAAAGCCTATTTGAACTTGAGTGAATTGTTTTAGGGGCATCCGATTAACCAGAACAATGAACTGAAATTCATTGTTTTCTAATAACATTTGAAGTCATGCAGTCTGCTGACAAGCCAGGCGCCGTTAACAGATGGTGAGCTAAACATCTTCTGATTGATGTTTGACAATTTTATTCTAAAAGAACTTCACCAAAACAACAAATATGAAAAACTAATGAGGAGCGAAGTCACAATACAAACACACACAAAACCCTTTTATCTAAATGTAGAGCAATAAAAATCAAATCCAAAAGTGTGTACGCGCTGAAGCGAATGTCTTCGTCAGCCAGTGTAGTCGCCTTCTGATTAATAATACTTTTTGTTTTTTGTTGGTGAAAATGGTGAATGGATCTTCCAAGACCTAAGCACAAATCATTAACAAATATGTGAAACTATAGGGAATGGTTTTGAGTTGCATTTGAAGGGCAGAGCTGTAGCTCGTGTGCTAATATAAGTCAGTGGAGACAGATCATCTTACAGTACAAATGACACGGTGCTCTGGTCTGTGTTCAGTGCTGACAGCTCCCCGAGTAGGAAGCAGCCCACTAGTAAGTAGCAGTGAGGAAAACAGCCGTCAGACAGCAGCCAGCAGTGGATCGGAGGTGGAAGTGGCAGCCTGGATGACACTGAGCAGAGCCGCGTTCACCTCTCAACTCCCATCTGCTCGGTGTCCAGCAGCAAACGTTCCCCTTCCATTGACCATCTGGAGCCAACTGTCTGAACCCTTAACACTAGTCAGAGTGTTAAGGGTGTTTTTAGGCTTTTTTCAAAGGCTGTTAAATTAGATAAAGAGCATGTTCTGTATATTATCTGTCATGGTTCTTTTCTGGTTCATCATTGGCTTAATTTACTTTGATGCAACAGCAGCTCAGTGACAAGCTGCTTCTTGATCCCTTGAGAAAATCTAATTATTCTAAAGATCAAGTCAGCTTGACGCTCCACAAAAATTGCTGGAATAGGTGTAAGCAAAACTTTTATTACATGTGGGAAATTATAATAAATTAAAACAGGTATGCAATTAAACTTTTTTTTTCTTCTTTCTCCCGTACATTTACATACCGTAGGGTGAAAGTGGACCTAAGTTCAACAGAACTCAAAGATTTTGAAGCCCCGCCCACTTAACACCAGTGAGATGAGTAGAAAGAAATACAGAAATGTGTTTATGAGAAAAAAGAAAAAAAAACGGTTCAAGTTTTGCCAACTCTTTTGTCACTATGTGGGACTATCTCACTCGTAGTAAGAAGTGGATTAAGAATTTCCAGAGCCTTTAAACTCTAAAGTAAACTTTCAACAGTTAGAGCGTCTTTATCTTGAGATAGAAATTAGACATGCTCTTTTGGAAATGCTAAGATTCAAACTCACTCCTCCTACTATGACAATGCTGTGGCAGCAGCTACCGGCCAGGGTTAGCAGGTATTTCCAAATCTCATTTGATTGTATAGATAAGAAATACTGTATATAACTCAAATAGTAAGAGATTATAGAACAATGAACAAAGGGACGCAGGATTATAAATTAGAAAAATCTCTTTTTTTTACTTTTAGTATCTTGAAATATCTTCGGTCCGTGTTTGTTCTAGTATTCATCTCAGGGGTATCTCGCCACTTGAGTACAATGAGTGCTATCGTATACTGCAAATAAGAACACGCCAGGTACACAGACAACAAAGTGCAAGAACTCACTGAGTCGTGTCGTGTTAGTACAGTTGCAAAGGCACAGTAATTGGCTCCTATGTGAGCAGTCAGAACAGGCCGGTGGCGTCACACATAACAGTGTTTACTGTGTGTGTGTGTGTGTGTGTGTGTGTGTGTGTGTGTGTGTGTGTGTGTGTGTGCTTATGCTTTTGAGCCACTTTCACAGCCATGGATTAAGTGATGTTCCTGGCTAACACGATTTGTAGTATAGTATTGAAATCCACTTCTGCTAAACCAGAACTGTGTGTGCCTTTGTGTGAACCTTTCATGAGGCTGTCATGAGGGGTAAAAAGCAGTACAACTCAAACAGCTGTCTGACGTAATGTGGTATCATATTCTGTCACCTGTGGTGCAGCGAGAACGGGGTGGAGGATGAGGAGGATCTGTATGACTGCGTGTATGACGACGAAGATGGAGGGGAGATCTACGAGGACCTGATGAAGACGGAAGCCGTCCCTCCTCCGGTCAGTCCTCTTCTCTCTGACTTCACTTCTTTGCCATTACTGAGATTGGCACGTGACGTATCCAATTACCATCTGCATCAAAAATATAGTGTGACATTTCATGAAATATGCAAATGAGCTTTCGTGCCGAGAGAGAGCTATAAGAAAATGTAATACTCCTCTCATGTCTGTACGTTAACTAAATGTGAAGCCATAGAGCCAGCGGTCGATTAGCTTAACCTAGCATAACATCTGGAAGCGAACGTGACTGTGTTCACAGAATCGGCCTCTCAGCACCTTTATTAACAGAATATCTTGTTTATTTAATCTGTTTTTTAAAGTTTTTCTAGGCGTTATGCTATTTCTTGGTCGACTTAGTTTTGTCGAAGGCTAACGTTCCCACTGAAGTTGCGGGTAACCCATAACATCAATTTTACCATTTTAGTTTTAGTTTGGATTAAATAAACAAGATTTAACATGTTAATTGCTAAGCTTCTTTGAACAAAGTCATGCTAGCTCCCCTGCCCCCCACCACTGTCTAGTAGTCTTTGTGCTCAGCTAGGCTGCTAGCCTTAGCTTCATATTTAGCTTTCACTGTCTCACGGCTAAATCTGGGCATTGAAGTCCCGGAAATACTCTCATGTTGCCTTCTTTGGGCTGCTAGTGTGTGAAATTGCCTTTTTGTTTTAGCTTTAAGGTCCCAAGTTGATGAACTAACAGAAATGTAGAAAGCAGTATCAACTTTGACATTAAAAGTGTCTGTCGGCCTTTGAAATGCTATTTTAAAAATTCTGTAGATTTAAGCTTGAATTTAGCATTGTTCTTTTTAACCTGATACACAATGTAAATTCTCATTTGAAATGTTTTATGTTTTGAATTTATTTTGTATATTTATTCAGAACGAATACATGCTTAGTTCAATAACAAATGATGGTACCTCTTACTCATACCATAATTGGCAGACAATCTCGCTAGCATGTGTGACTCTGACCTCGCTCAAAGGGTTGCACTGACTACATCTGGTTAAAGACTCAACAGTCCTGTGTGTGTGTGTGTGTGTGTGTGTGTGTGTGTGTGTGTGTGTGTGTGTGTGTGTGTGTGTGTGTGTGTGTGTGTGTGTGTGTGTGTGTGTGTGTGTGTGTGTGTGTGTGTGTAGGCGTTCCAGAAGCAAGCAGAGACTGACATCAGGAGTTGCTGTTTAACAGAGATCAAGCAGACAGAGGAGAAATACACAGAGACCCTGGAGTCTATCGAGAAGGTATGACTCACTAAAAAGGCCCGTTATTGTAAATTACAAGGTTTTGTGCAGAACATTTTTGCTGTGTATTTGTGCAAATGTTTTTTACTACAGAAAATTAGAGGCAAAACTGTACTTTATATGGAAAACAAATATATTTGAGAATTCAGAGGAAAAAAAAAAATCAACAATAAATATATATATTTTTTTACTCTGTCCTGTCACATTAATAATCCCACATTGCCTTCGATTTATCGCTTAACCCCCTTTAGAGATTACGACTCTCAGGCTGGGAAGAGAGTCCTAGATCATCAGTCTTGAGGCGATTTGAGACTAGTTATAGCAAGTGGTTCCTCTGCAGTCGTCAAGCTGCAATAAATTGATCTACACTGTGAGTGTAGTGTGTTTAGAAGAAGAAGTCTGTAAAAAAAAAGCATCTGTCCTGTAAATTAACAGCTTTTGAAATAATAACATAATGACTACATTATTTCAGTATCAGAAATAATACAAATTACCAATCAACAATTTTTATTTCCAACCAAAATCTCTATATAAATCATAGTATTCTTTATGTGAGACCACACTCAACTACATAAATGAAAGTAAAGTGAACTTTCTTAGGTTGAAAATAGTCCCGCTCCATTGATTTCATGCAATGAAAGCATGACCAGAGCACTAGAAATCAATTTGGCCTCCTTGCAATATAAGAGACTGCTAAACTGACTGTAATTTGGGGTATAATGGAAAAATGAGAAGTGTAACAAATCTGTACTCCAGAGAGAAATGAGGGCAACAATATATTTTCTTGAAATTAGTAGTGGGTAATGAGTATTCCCAGCACCAAACTGTAAGAAAAGACCTTTTGTCGTGGATGTTTTCCATCTTACCTGCACTTTACAGAACTTCTCCTTCTTGTGTACGTACACATCTGGAAAAAGACCGTGCTTGCTCTCCCAGTGGAGTACTGGGTAGATGACTTTCTATATGAAGTGGATGGTGGAAGTTAGCTTGTGCTCGCCCCCTCCTCTTGAGATGTAGAGGCGGCAGGGAGTTTTCTGAAAGGAAATCATGAAATTGCCGACTCTGAAAATGAGATTATTGTTGTGACCCAGTCAGTCCTCCTTGTTTTCGCTGACTGCAGCTCTTTGCATCTTGGCCCCATAGTATAATAGCTTCTCTCGCACAATGTCTTTCCCACTCTTAGTCCGGAGGAGATGAGCTTCATTCTTTCACATTCTCTCCTCATCTCTGCTGCAGCACTTTATGACGCCCCTCACCATGTTTCTGTCCATGGCCGAGATGGAAAAGGTGTTTGTGAATATCCCGGTAAGTCATTGTTTTTACAGGGTAACGATCCAACCGGGTGGTCAACTCAAGGCCACTGAGGTCTTTATTGAGGGCCCTTTTTCATTGAACACATGTTGACAGGTCACAGTAGGACAGTCACAGGCTCCAAACTTTTCCAAATTGAAAGGCAAATGTCCATGTAGCATTAATTATATAAAGATTTGTATTAAGACGAAGAGTCTACAGACATGCTAGCTGCTCTGTGAGGCTGTATTTTTGGGGAAATGCTAATGTCAGCATGCTAACCTGCAGCTGGGATTGAGGTGGACGGGCCGCGTTTTGCGCTAGCTTATTAATGGTTATCTCATTTGTCTTGCTTTTATATTTGAGGAATATAAAATCTATGAACCTCTACCACAGGTGTGGAAGCTCCATTGTTGTGTTCTTTTCCTTGGTGCCCAACTGACGGCGAGATCTTTGTGTCATCTTAAAAAAACTCCCCCTCCATGTCCCTTCTTGGGCTCCGTAGAAATTAGTATCAAGTGCTTTTGCTGCTTTTGTTTGTCCTATGGGATAATAAACCAGATTTATATATTTCGCTTTGGGGCTGTTGCTTAGATATAAGAGCACTATACATCCATTTGGCCTTCTTATCTTTCCAAATTTACTTACTTTTCACATAGACCAAATGATAATTGGATTAATCAAGAAAATATCCTGCAGATTGATGGATAATGAAAACACTCAAGATGAATGAAAGTAACAGGCATTTGAGAAACATCAACATTTAAGAATCTTTGCTGTTGTGTTTCAGGACCTGGTTAAAGTTCACAAATGTTTACTGGTGGAAATCCAAGAATCAGTCCACCACAGAAGTGCCCACAACCTCTACCAGATCTTCACCACTTTCAAAGAGAGGTAGGACATGGATTTTGTAACCTCTATTTATTCTCTACCCGTCTGTACATAATCCGCTCTTTAAATAAATGATGTAAAAGTCCTTATGAATGGTCTTTTAAAGTCTACAGTTGTCAGTAAAGTGCAGGTACCCTGGCTCTCTATATTCCTATGGTCTCATGCGTTTGATCTGTACCAGGTTGCTGATCTATGGGAAGTACTGCAGCCATGTGGAAACGGCCATCGCCGGTCTGGACGACATCTGCAAAGACAGGGAGGATGTACGCATGAAGCTCGAGGTAAACAGTGTCACTAAATTGACAGTGTTCATTTCTCATCACCTCGGAATAGTCAGAGAATGCCCTCAAGTGTGTATCTGAGGCATTGCAGGGGATGACACCATGACTGACAGCATACATTTCTGTAAATGTATCTAAGCTCAAATAGATTACTCCATTAGACTTATACTTTTAAAAAGGGAATACAAAAGTTTAATTAAGCTTTTTTTTTTTTTTTTTTTATCAGTTAACAGTGTGGACACTGCATAGTCACAGGCTGGCTTTCTTTATATGGTTTATATAAATATATATGATTTTGAAGAGAATCTTTTGATTTTGTTTGCTCATTGTCGTCATCCAGGAATGTTCAAAGAGAGCTAACTACGGCAAGTTCACACTGAGGGATCTGCTCGTGGTTCCTATGCAGCGAGTCTTGAAGTATCACCTCCTCCTGCAGGTACAAGACTCAAATCTATCCGACAGAATTTCTATATTAATCTGGTCGTACACTTGCAATGTAATCGTGGTGTAAAGCCGTTGCCTTCCAATAAGTGCTGTGAATGTTTGAAAGCCAGGGAACTCAAGATAGGTATTTCTTCTGCTCCAATGTTTCAAACCCTCTGGAGACCACCTATTCATCTGTGAATACTTTGAGCATGTACTATTTATGGCAACATAACTCTATTTATAATCATTCGGAGACAAACAGGGTAAAAATCACACAATATTTAATTTGTCTGTAGACCATACATTTTTTTCATATTTTTTTTCTAAACTTTCAATGAATCATATTTTTTGTTATTTACAGGAATACAGACTTCTAATAATCCCCCCCCACCCCTCAAACCCAAATTCTTTTTTTTAAACCATTTTTTCTGCTGTAATTGTAGATATAGAGAGTAAATATATTTGTTCAAATGTGAACTGTACTATGGTAACATATTATATGTGATTATCACTCAATATGTGTACCTTTCTATAAGCACTTGACCTCATATTTCCATCAAAACTCACTCTTCAAAGTCTTTACTGACTTTATAGATGACTCTCCGTAATTGACTGAGCCCCATCGGAGACTTTTTAATATGCATCAAAGGTTCTTCACTGCCAATCAGACTTTATGAGCAAGAGGACTTGCTGCCACTAGGTGGTGCTGTTGACCATATTTGGTTCCTGTGCCCTGCCTTTGTCCTTCAGGCTCTCATGTCGTCTATTTCTGTAGCATCTTTATGACTCTCAGTCTGAAATGACCTGCACATAATTGTCATCTGATCGAGCCAATTAAGAAGTAGAAAATAGAAAAGGTGAAGTGAGAAAGAGAAGGGCGGCAGACAGGACAAGACAAACAACTAAAGAGAGGCTCCAAACCTGAATGTGAAGCTGAACTGAAGCTGTGGAAACTCAGTACAAAGTTAGGGAAAAGTTGTTAAAGCGTCACTGAAACAGCATATTTATATATATATATATATATATATATATATATATATATATATATATATACACACAGTAGATTCAAAATGTCTCAGAGGTCTTTAATTCTGAGATCAAATTTGAATTGACTACATCTAATATTCGATGATGATATACTATGTTTTCGTGATTAAAATGTCATTTAAATGTAAACATATATGTAATATAACTACATCATATAACTGAAGCTAGTACATCATGTGTATAGATGTATGTGTGTGAGCATGGCCTATCCATTTTGAAATATATACAAACACGTAAACACACACACACACACACACGACATTTAACCCCCAAGAAGCTTGAAAGAGGTTAGCGGTGGTCTGTGTGCCTCATGTTCAAGACATTGATGAAAAGAGAAGCAGCAGCATTTCTTCTATTGAATAGATATGTATGAAGGTACTGTGTGTGTGTGTTTGTGTGTGTGTGTGTGTGTGTGTGTGTGTGTGTGTGTGTGTGTGTGTGTGTGTGTGTGTGTGTGTGTAGGTCACAGTGGCATCTCTTCCTCCTCGTCATCCGTTGGGAGGGCTTATGGTCTCAGTGTTTTGTTACCTTAATATTTAATGTTTGTATTAATTAATTAACGCTGAACCTCAACACAGCAATGAGCACAGGATGGTCTGATTTACGAAGCTTCATATGTAAGCAAAAAAGACAAAACAAAAACCCCAAAAGGAAAATGCAACTGAAAACCTACTTTTCAAATTGTATTACTACTGAATACTTAATGTTGACATTTTAATTATTGAAATATTTTACTTTTAGAAACACCCATCTGGCTCTATGTGGGTTCTCCTCATTTGAATTTTCAGTAGGGTGTGCAATGTTAAAAAATAGATTTTTTTGTTTTGTTCAAGGCACAAATACAGAACTCAGGTTTTATTTAAAAAAATGTAATTACATTTTTCATTGGCAAATTAAAGATGAAAAAAATTCCAACTTAAACATTTGGGCTACCAATAATGAGCAATCCATCCTTCAGATGAGAGACCCTGCACACTTTACATCTGTTAGTTGCTCATGAAATTACAATGAATATATTTAATATATTTGCTTCCAAAGGTGTACAATATACTTCTTTGATTTTCAGTACAGTGAGAGTATTGAATATTGCATCTGGGAATCTTTACAGCACTAAAATCCCACCAATATAAAGAAAACCCTGTAGCATCCTGGGTAACTTTCCCACATGATGGCAGCCAGAATCTGTACAACAACTGTTGTGTCCCTTCCTCTCGCTCCCAGAGTTCCTCTCTCTCGGTGGTTCTTTCATTCTCTCTTTTTTTGTCATCAATCTTTCTCTCTTCTTCACTGCCTCCCACTCATCATTTCTCTCCCCCACACCCTTGAACACACCGCCACACTTTCCCTCAATGAGTCCATCATGTAGGGTCCCGATCATCGGTGTGACCACTCCCTTCCCCTGTATCTCGGTGGATGTGTGGAGGTGGGAGCAAGGCTTGATAAATAGGACTCTGTCGCCTTGCTAGTGATAATAATGCCCAGGTTGAGCTTGACTGACACCGGGGATTTGAGCAGTGCCAAGCAGACATATATATCTCCCTTAGCGGCTCAGTGTGTGTGCATGCGTATCTGTATGTGTGTGTGTGTGTGTGTGTGTGTGCGGGGACACAGTTCGTACAGGCCTGTATGAAGGACATGCATGGCATCCTTCCTTCCTTATCCTCCACTGCTGAGGTCTAGATGTCTTGTTTACGCTGCAGCCAAGCACCGGCAAGCAATTTCAGATACACACATCCACACACACTTCTGCTATAGATGAGTGCACACACACACACACACACACACACACGCACACTATCTTTTCCATTTCATATCTAGAGCGTTCTCATGTGTGGAATGTGGCTGTAGTGTATGTAAGCAGCAGGATAACAATGTTCATGTATTTTTATGTGGTTATTTTTTCCATTCATGATTGACAGAGAGCCTCGCTTTCCTCTTTCTATTTCTAACTTTGGGTACATATTTTAAAGTATGTTAACTAGTCGTTAATGCTTTAAGTCACTTTTACGACATTTAAGGAGGCGTTCATTTGTGACATTTTTTTCCTGTCCACTAGGAGCTGGTGAAACACACTCACGATGCCACAGACAAGAGTAATCTGCGAACGGCGTTGGATGCCATGAAGGTATGTGATCAGTTTATTTCCCCTCGGGCTGTGTCTTTGCACTAATCAGGCAATATGCTATATATTTTATATATATACAGTATATATATATATATATATATATAAATACATATTATATACAGGGTTTTACAATTCAATATATTGCGTTAATTAATTTTTTAAATATAATTTTCAGAAAAACTGAGTTAGTATAGACAACATAGCTATTTCCATAAAATCTATGAATATTTTGTATGCAATCACAACAGTGGGATCTGCATTCCTCACTGTTGCACAGGCAGTTCATATAGAGCATATGTGAAAATGACTTTTAGCGCCTTTAAAGCAATGCTTTCTTTTTGTTGGTTAACTTACTACTGAAGTCATCCATTCATTTAGGCGATGTAAACCATAATAACCAACATCATGAATATCTGTGTGAAATAATACTTTCCCTGTAGCGACATATTTGCGGCCTGCTATGAAAGCAATTGTGTCGGCTCACCAACTAACAGGATCATGTCCGAAAAGCGACTAAAATATATTACACGTTATTGCAACACATTGCATGTCCACACCTTTTGACTACACATGAATAAATAAGTATTCCAATACAATCCAGCATACATAAATCCTTCTTATTTTATAGCCCTCAAAGGCTGCTCACTTGCCTATTGTCAAATACAGCGTCTCATTTGAATTTACAAGCAAACATCAGTAATGGCTCCTTTTGAAGGAGAGAAAAAACAGCACAGAAAGAAAGAAAACCTTTGCACAAAAGGGAGAATATATGAAAGTGGGAAAGAAAAAGGAAATAATTTGTTTTTTGATGATTTGTTTACAGGACTTGGCTCAGTACGTCAACGAAGTCAAGCGAGACAATGAGACAATGCGAGAAATAGATCAGTATCAGAAATCCATCGAAAACCTGGTGAGCCACCTGTTTCTTTCAAATAATTAGATTCTGATCTCGGTTTTCTTTTGGAGCGCTTACTTTGGAATGAATTTAATTCCTGTCAAATCCCAGCCAATCTTTTTCTCTCTCTTTTTCTGTCAGAATCAGCCTCTGAGTAACTACGGGAGGCCAAAAGGTGATGGCGAGGTACGGGTGACCTCGGTGGACAAACGAGCTAAACAGGACAGGTGAGATGTCAGGTTGACATGCTGGTTGGCTGAAACTCTGACTGACTGACTGCAGCTTAATCCGCCAGAGTATGTGTGGCTGGAAGCCAAAGTGCAGTTAGAAACCTAACCTGTGTGTCTTGGAGGTGAAGAACAACATACGATGAAGTACAAGGGTATTTAGTTATGAACACACAGAGTTGCAGACCAACAGGCTGTTGTTGTTGCTTTTAGAAATAATGGACATTGTAGATTTAAGTTAGTGAATGATGTCCAAACAAATGCATTTTATTCCGTTTCATTTCATTTATTTACTGCGCGGGAAAAGATTAGGAGCTAAATTACGTGTTATCGTCAAACTGGCCTGACTCAGTTGAAACTGGTTACCATCAGAGTTCTGTTGTGTTGCACATCAACGTCAGAATCCAGGACTTGGGTGGATTGAGCAAGATGGTGTATGACACTTGTGGTTGCAGATATATTCCATCAAATGGTATTCATATGGCTGCTTGTTGCATGCTAAATTGAGCTAGTGATGCATTCCTACCTTGTCTTGTGTCTTGGAAATAGAGCAGTGAGTGTTGGAGAGGAATTATTGTTTTGGATCTGAAAGTCAAACGTAATGGCTACATTATTTGTGTAATTCTGGAAAGTCAGGGCGTTGTGAAAGTGCAGTGATAAGTCTAAAGGGGCAGGCGGCCATGGATGTTATACGCTCTATTGTAATGTTTTCCTATTGGTTTAATGGTTACTCTGAATAAAACCAAACATGTGATTATTTCATAATATTATTCATTGAATTACCAGAAAACACGCTTTATCATGATTTATATTGTTATTTAGATGGTGATAACAGATTTTGGGCAAGCCCTAGTAAGTAAATCCAAAAGAATATACCGTGTCATCGGCATATCGTAGGCAATTGGAGTATTTAAAAACATTGAGAGGGTCGTTGATATACAGGAGAACGAGTGAAGGACCCAAAATGCTGCCTTGTGGAACTCCCGTACTAAACATTATAGGGGAAGATGTTACACGACACAAGTTGGATCCTCAACGTTTTCCTACCAGACGGAAATTAAAAAGCATGATACATTTCAGCATGGTTCTTTAAAAAAAGGCTTATCTAAACCATACATATCACAAGTATGATGGTTAACAAAACATCAGACAGTTCATTCTGTGTGCTCTCCGAGAAAGAGAACTTACAGGATGTAGTAGAAGAAACAGGCGGGGCAGCAGGATGGAGTATCAACATGAGATGCTATAGTTCTCAAACAGATGTAACAAAATAATCATTGAAAGCGCATGCAGTCTTTTCGGCTTCAGTAATGAGACCGGATCCTCTTCGAATCACAGGCACATCTTCCTGTTCGATGCCGCCGTGATCGTTTGTAAGCGGCGAGGGGACATCTACGAGATGAGAGAAGTGATCGACCTGCACCTGTTCAAGATCACTAACAACCCCACATCCGACAAGGAGAATCGGAAGGTCCGCACACACCCACACACACATACACAGATATGGTTTGTATTGAGACACATCCATCCGTTATCCGTAACCGCTTATCCTCGACAACAACCATCCTTGTCAGACTTTCTAACATGACATCAGGGTAAGGTAACAACAACTTCAGCGAACAAGATTCAAGTCAATGTAGACTCAGCGGTGGGGGGACCCCTCACTTGGTCTTGATCTCCTCAGATTGCACTAGCAGGTCTCCCAGGTGAATTACTCCTCCAACATGTACATGCCAAAGAACATGTTTTTCATGTTTCAAAATCAGAATTAGAATCAGAATCAGAAACCGTTTATTGCCAGGAATGTTTACACAAACGAGGAAGGTGCAACATTAGACATGACAAACAACAATCAACGCGACAGCAACAGTGCAATGTGTGTATTAACTTAAGTATGAGATAAAGTGCTCGGACAACAAATAACGTTAAAGTGTTTAGGTGTGTGTTTCAAATGACATGTGTGTTTAAGTTAAAGTGTATGTTACATGTGGCGTGTGTTTAAGTTAAAGTGCATGTTAAAGTGACGTGTGTGGAGGAGGAGGAGGAGGAGGAGGAGGAGAGAGGAAGGAGGAGCAGGAGCCTGAAGAGGGAAGAAGAAGGAGGAGAGAGGAGGAGAGAGGAGGAGGAGGAGGAGGAGGAGGAGGAGGAAGGGGGGGAGGAGGAGGAAGAGGAAGGAGGGGGAAGAAGGAGGAAGAAGAGGAGGGTGACAGGGTCAGTTAGTGGGGGACCCGGGCTCCATTGATGAGCCCGACTGCCGACGGGAAAAAACTTTTGGTGTGCTATCACCTTTGAAATGATATTGGCACATCTTTCAGCCATTTCAGGGCAGCAACACATCTTTTTTTGTGAAAGTTTCCCTTTCGGTTACAAGAGAGTAAGTCAATTTCACTTTTGGCCCAGGCCACAAAGATGATATTTTACCTCCGAGATGCAGCAACAGTAGCCTCAATTAAATGACGCTGAAGTGAAACAAAAACCAAACAAGTAGTTTTCTAAATCTGCCAGGTTTGCACGCCACACTTATTGCTCATATTTGCGCAAAATATTGAAACAGTTTTTTTCTACTTCCTTATTGTGCTGCACACTGAAATGAGGACTTTCGACAATGGAACTCACTCTTGAATTTTAATACAGTGACAAAATGTCTCAATAATTCTGGCAGCCAAATAGTTTATTTCTACCGTTCACACTTTTTAGTCCAGATACATCACAGCTGAGAGGAAGACGCAAAGCACACGTCTAATTTTATACGTTTTTTTATAGAATAAGGAGGCTTCAGTTTCTCAGGTCTGATTGGTGGAATTCACACTGAAGTCTTGAGCATTAAGCTTTTAACTTCATAGTGTTTTAAAACAATTTTAAAACAGCAATACACTAGTTTAAGTGGTGATTTACAGTGATTTTAAAACAGCTAAAACAACTTTTGATGAAATGTTATTTCACCAAGGGCTGTATCCTAATAAATCGAGAACAACATAGCGAGGGAATTCTACTTTCACTCTTTTCCTGTAGTTGTAAAAAACAGCAATTACAAGTATAACAATAATAGCAGTACATACTTCTTACCCTTCTGTAAAATGAAAAGAACTAAACAAGCATCTCACATAACCAATCAGCTATAATGGAGGGAGGTCTTGCACTGTTGAGTCCATTATTGCCTCTTTATGACTAAGTCAGCAAAGCTCAGAAACCACGTTGGACTCCTGACAAACCAATTAACAGCGTAACGAACAGCCATAACAATTTATCTGATGAACGCAGGTTCATAAAATTGAGAAAAAAGTATTTTATAAGCACCTGTACCAAACATCTCAACCCCACGATTGCCTTTTGTGTCCCAAATCCCTAATGTGCTGCTAAAATCAACTACATGCAAACATCTTTCCAGCTCATAACACAAACAAGAAAATAATCACCAGAAAGGATTCTTAGATGATATGATACACGCTTGTTCCAGCACATGTTTTACACTGTCTTGCTGATTCACCAGCACAATACTGAAAGTGTCAGACTACAGCAGTCTGCCTCTACCCAGATGGTGTTATCATTAAACCACATACACACACACACACACACACACACACACACACACACACACACAATGAATACTAAGTGCCAAGTGGTGAAAAATATTGCCAATCATAATGAGGGATGATATCTAAGGCGTGCCAGGAAACAATGATTGGGGTAATAATGATGTTGTAAATAGCAGACATTAGTAAGCTTAGCCCCATATGGGCTTATAAAGTTATATTTCTTATGAAACCTCACCTACCTCAGTATCATTCACTTCTGAAATAATGGATATGATGCAGTTTGCTTGATTACATATTTATTATGGAAATGCCAAAGATGACAGTGGCTGTCGGAGAGAAGCAGCAATAAGAACCTTCATCATAGAAGCAGAATAATCACATTTACATGCAAGTCGTCTGGAGGTAAAACCAAAATAATCTCAAAGTCTAAGCGTTATGCACAGCAGCGGGAAGCTTTTATGCCACAATTTGTTATGCTCGGGCTGATGGTTTGAGATTTTGCAGCTTTACATGTTATTCAGTGGCAATAATCACTATTTTCATAATAACAAAAGATCCAAATACTATCTGTAATCGCTACTACTATGTAACTGATAACCATTACCAGACTCCGCGGTTCCACGTGACTAAATGGAGCATTACAGGTCATTGTTTTGGTTCTTTGGCCCGCAGATTTATTTGTTTTTGGTCCTGTGATCATGCAGAGCAGTTAGCAGCGAAAGAGCTAGATATTTCCCCCGGGAGTTGGTGGAGACCAAACGCAGAGCTAAAAGGAGAATGAATTGTGGACTTACATTTGCCAGGTGGATAAACACAACTCCATGAAAGTTGTTCAGTGTCTGTTGCATGTGCATGTAGTTAGATGTATGCTAACAAGTGCACCACATCAATTTAAAAAGGTGATAATGTGTCAATGTTGTGTTTTCAACGTGGTTCTGCCGTTACTGCAGAGTTCACTTGGGCTCATTGGCCGACATGGTGAAAGGCATGAGCAAGGGTCACATTGGTTTATATTTAAGGTAGCAATGCTTTACATTATTCGTCTGGATGTGCGATCCTTTTAAATTCCAACGCTACACCAAGCGAAAAATAAATAAACTGACAAGATAGACAAACACCGTCTCCTTCTTTTTACAAATTGGTTGCGAGAGATATCTCTGCTGAGCGTAAGTCTTGGCGTCCACTGGGAATGCCTCTGTAGGGCGCTGCTCTCCTCTTCTCTTTTCTTTCAATAGAAATAGATGAGGCTCTGACAGCGCTGTGAGCTTGGCATGTTTTTAGCCTTCAGAGTTGAGTGCTAGAACTTCAAAACCCCACCTAAGAGCCGTAGAAAGTGCATCTCACAAGCATCTGCTTCGTGAAGTCATCGGGAAAAAAAAACGAGGCTTGTGTTCACACGGAGGCTAATACACTAATATTTAGCCTTTGAAGTGGGTAATGGGGCTGATTACAGGCCCACTGGTCTGTGCACGCTATCTGATGCCCAACGGTTATATGGCACAGCAACCTAACACCCTCTTCCTGCGCCCCTTCATGCTCTTCCTCTGTTTTGTCTTTGTCTGTCAGTTCTGCCCTTCAGCCTTTGAGTTTGCTCTCCCGAGCATCCCTCTTTCATTTTGCATCTCTTTGTCTCCATCTGTCTCCCTGCATCACGTCTCCTTTGGCTTCTGCACCCTCCCCGCTCTGTTTTCCATTTACTCGAAACCCTCAATTTATTTACTCACCGTTGTTGTATTTTCTGTCTGAGCTGCTTGTGTTTTCCCCTTTCCTGCTGCAGTGGTCCTACGGATTCTACCTCACCCATAACCAGGGCCAGACCGGCTTTGAATTCTTCTTCAAGACCAAAGAGCTGAAAAAGAAGTGGCTGGAGCAGTTTGGCATGGCCATGTGAGTGTTTTCTTTTTCCTGTGAGCGCACGTGTGTGTGTGTGTGTGTGTGTGTGTGTATGTGTGTGTGTGTGTGTGTGTGTGTGTGTGTGTGTGTGTGTGTGTGTGTGCGTATGTGTGTTCATGTGCCCCAGCGTGATAAGAGTCTGCCTTTGTCATTTAGTCATAAATAAATGACACATTGCCTATCCTGTTATTCAAGTTTGGTTACTTGATGATTTATGAGGCATGAGGCAAAACTGTGACAAAATGATGAGCAGATTACAAGGCACGCACTTACTTTCAAAAGCACAACCTGACTGAACATTACTAATTTTGGAATCCAGTTTTTGCATTGAATTGCACTACCCCGTGTATGTAGTTGACGGGCCAGTCAAGTTGTATTGGTTGTACAACAACAGTTGTAGTACATTTATAGATAATAATAATTACTATAGTAACTGAAGTCTAAAACACAATTCAACATCGGACAAAAGTGTGCATGTGATTTTAATGAGAGTAAGAGTAAAGATCTCATACCACTGGACGGTTTGTGAAGATGGGGTCAGGGGTCAGGAGTCAGACACAACTCCATTCCTTCACTTCAAGCCATGAAATAAAAACAGGCATTTGTCTTGTGCTTACAAATAATACAACAGGTGCAGTAAAAGAGCAATTGTATAATATCCTCTGTGACTGTGTGTAAAGTCTCAAAAAATAACCACAATAATGACCCGGAAAATAAGTTTCGCCAGTTTGGTCCAGGAGATCGCAATATTTATAGAACAACAGAACATCTTGTTTACAAGCTGAAGGTGTCTGTAGAGCGCATAACAAAAGACGCTGTCGATTTTCATCATGGGAAATGTCTTTAGAAAAACCCATTCCTTGTATTTGACACGGACGACAGTAACCCACAAAAAGAACCATCCTCCCATCCTCCTGCATCTCCATTTGCAAGTAGCTGAAATACCTGCTATTGGATATAGTGACAATTAGTTAAGAGCAGGTGCAATTACACTAAAAATGTAAACAATAAAAACGTAGAAAAAACTAAAGAAATCTGAAATTGTCAAGCGACAAAGGAAAGCAACAGGCCTTAACAGGAAGTGAAGGAGATGCGTGATGTGAGACGGAGAAAGAGGGGGCTTTTGGTTGATTAACTTTTGAAGCTGATTTAACTAGCTGTGAGAATAGAAAGTCGTTACCAGACAATCACGCACAAACGCTCCCGCGGCGATGCTTAACGGCGGATCTGCGAACAGCAGTGAGTGAGCCAGAGTCAGAAGAAGTCTGAAGACAGAACTGGAGAATTCTAAGCGTCTGCCTTTCAGCACAGAGTTGCGTCGGACATCTTTAAACGCTTCGGCATACAGAGAAATAGTGGAACTGGAAGAGGCCAGTCACACTCTCAAAGTCAAGTCTGAAGGACTCCTTCTTCCATCTCGGTGCTGTTGGTCCTATTCTCCACAGAACGTGTCGGAGCCCTTCAGTTTGACTAATCGTTTGAGTTCCAAAAGTAGCACCTGTGCATATTAAGCAAAGCGCTTACGCAACAATGCCGTCATGTCTCGCTATCATCACACTGACAAAACAAAGGACAGGCCTCTTCAATTTGAAATAAACAGGCCTTTTGTGCCACACACACACACACACACACACACACACACACACACACACACACACACACATTCTTCCACGTCCTTCTGTGTTCACTTCAAGCAGACTTTGCCTGTCTATTTGCAATTCCCTCCTTCCGGCTTCAAAGAGTCGTATCAGTGAAATGTTACTGTTGCTTTTGGAAGAGTTTTGTTGGCTGCAATTATAAGTGAACTTTTTATTTGTTTATTCATTCTTTTGCTTTAACATTCATGTTTTCATCAAACACCAAAGCATTTTGAAAACTGTTAACAAGACGGGCGGCCAGCACTAAGTCATTTTCATTCAACCATTTTGGCTCATCTGTAACGTGTCGTACAACGTACAAGCGTTTATTATACAGTTTAGTCCGACTGCTCGTTGTGATTGTCATCTCTCCTCCATCGTTTGTAACAGATGTGTCCAGGGCCACAGAACAGTACATACTGTTCAATATTGTCAGTGTTACATATGCTTTATGGAGCTTTAATATTCAACCTGAACCCTAAATATCGACACGTCATCTTGTAATCTTCTTATTTTGTAACACAAGTTTTCTAATATCATCATCATGTGGTAAGGGAGGTACATGAGCAGAGACTCAGTGGTGCATTAGAGCAATTTAGCTGACACAACACTTTGAATGCCAGAAACGAGCAGACCTGCAGAACTCTTTTGGGTCTGATTTGGCAGCTCAAATGAGACCCCAATGCAAACAAGTTATATATAGTCGATATATATATATATATATATATATATATATATATATATATATATATATATATATATATATATATATATATATATATATATATATATATAGAGGTAGGACACAAAAAAGCGTTACTGTCATTTGCTACTTATCAGTCTCAAAAGTAATGGTTTATTTAGGAATTGTTGTCTAGCTACTGTTACCAATGATAGTAACAATACTATTCATAATAATAATCTGGTATCATTATCTGATGTTTGTTGTGTGTGTTTAGATCCAACATTCGTCCAGAGAACGCAACTAACAACCTCCACGAGTTTAATATGCACACCTTTGAAAGGATCACCTCCTGCAACTCTTGCCACATGCTGCTGAGGTAAGAGGCCATTTATTACTCACTCACACACACACACACACACACACACACACACACACACACACACACACACACACACACACACACACATAGTGGAAGGAGCACCAACCCCTCTTCAAGGCTATCGTCAGACATAAAGACTGAGGACGAGACGTGGACCCTTTCCTTTGAAAGACCTCCACTCCTCCTATTCCTCTCCAGTGTACCCTAACAATCTATTGGCCACTTTCCTTTTGTACTCCTCTCTTCCTCTGCACATGTGCCTCGGCTACACAAAGTTTCTTTTGAATTTGCTGAACGGTATCGGCACCCTGAGGACCGGGCCTCATGGTCTTTCTCACAGTGGGAACGACTGAGTGGTTTTACCTACCGAGGACAGTAAAGAGAAAGAAAAAAAAAGTGTCTGTCACGCTTCGGCACTTTTTCAAGGCGACACACTGTGAATATACAGAGCCAGGCACTGAACTCCCCGACGTTTTCTCAGGATAACGTACGAGCAAAACCAGAATAATGCAGTCTGGAGAAGCCTCTGAAGTGCAATGTGTCATTGATTTTGTGATTATTTCTCAAGTGTTCATTTAAATAATGATTGGTCCCTTTTGAATATTTCATTACGACCATTGTATTGTGCTTTTTGTTTGCAGTGCCTGTAAAGGAACAACGGATCATTTTGAAAGGACGCAATAGAAATTGAACCTCTTATCTAACCGGCACCAAAGATCAAATTACTTCATGAATCATAAGCCTAATGAGTCAAGTGTTACTCTGCGTATTATTCAATCTGAGATCTAGTACACACATAATGTTTTCTGATAATCTATTTATAAGAGCACAGGCCTCGCTGAGGTATTGTGTCGTTAATCAGGAAATGAGGAACGTGTAGAAGTTGTCTTTTAGGTTTTTAATTTGAAAGAGAAATCACCTCCCTTTCATGTCATTTCATAAGAATTGGGAAGGTTTCACAAGAGCGGTGTCCTAATGGTTTAAATGCAGCGCTCTGACTTCTTTCCCACAATGCATCATACACACCCTGCAGTTCTGACCTGCACAAAAAAATATATCATAGTGTCCCTGAACGTGAACGCCAAGCCAGGTTTCTCAAAGACGTTAAACAGACAATTAGCGAGAGGAGCAAAGCAGTCTTTACTTTCATGTCATTTTATTTAGGTCCTGATGGTTGATAAAAACTGAGCAAAGCTCTGCTGCTACTTCAATGTCAGAATCTCCTCTTGTGAGCTGAGGCCCATTTTTTGTTGTTGTTGGTCTTGAGTTCACAATGAAACTTATTAGAATTGAAATCGAGCCAGTGTCCTTGTGCTGCTGAGCTGGTGGAACAGACTTCATTTGAACGCCCAGGACCTGAAGGACTAACCTTTAGCTCAACTAAAGCAAGCTCACTTCACTATAGGGACATGCCCGGATGAGAGAGATGATGTGTTCACCGTCTACCTTTCACATCTCAGCACGCTAACATTTGCCGAAAAACACCAAACTCAAAGTACAGATGAGGCACACGAGAGATTGACTGTCAGTTTCCAAACCATTGCTGCTCATATGATGTCAGAGAACGTTGCAGCCATTTCTCCATTCCATTAAACCTTTTTGACTTGGATCCCTACTCTCCTATCAGCATCACAGTCTTGTTCCTATTCTTTGCATTGATCCCCTGTTACTACTGTGTGTGTTGACCTTTAAGCAATCCATGTGATGCCTCTCCCTGTCCGTCTGTCTGCAGGGGCATCTTTAACCAGGGCTACCTGTGCTCCAAGTGTGGTTTAGGTGCCCATAAAGAATGCCTGGCCCGCTTTGGCAGCTGTGGAAAAACAGGTAACAGTCTGCTGCTTTACACACGCAAATAAAACCAAAAGTCTCTCGCTTTATTGCACAAACCCATATCAGTCACACGCTAGTCTGCAATATGTCCGCAGTTAACAGTTTGTCACTGAACAAAACGATTTCAGGGGACGCATCAAATTTAACCGTATGAACACAACTGCACGTTTATACTGTAGCAGTGCGAGCAGTAATGACAGGTGACACACATAAATCCAATGTATGAGTATCTTATGTGACTAATTATGATTTAAGAGGGAGATTTATTGCCCGGTTTAAAGCTCACACAGTCGCATCCTGAACAGTATCGCACCAAGTGTAATTGTGCGAATTAGGGGGTTTGCTCCAAATGAATAATAACTTAACAAGTGCCCTTATTTCTACAAACCAAGGTCATCCAAGTGTTCGATCAGAATTGCAGATATTCATTCAAACGCTCCCCCGCTTCCCTGGGTGGTTTTGACACTTCAGAGCACCTTAAAGGCAATGTTACTGCGTATCATTGTACCAATCCCCAAAGCTCAATAGTAGTTTTACTGAGGAGTTTTATGAAACTCCTAACTTTTTTTATTATGCCCCTGTTGTGTATCTGTCACTCAGCTCCCTGTGCAGGAGCACTGACAGCTCTGAAAGCAAGGGTGGGAAAACTTCAGACATGTGGAATGAAAAGAAGGCCTTCAGAAACCAGCTTAGCATGTCCTCTGTGTGTGTGTGTGTGTGTGTGTGTGTGTGTGTGTGTGTGTGTGTGTGTGTGTGTGTGTGTGTGTGTGTGTGTGTGTGTGTGTGTGTGTGTGTGTGTGTGTGTGTGTGTGTGTGTGTGTGTGTGTGTGTGTGTGTGTGTGTGTGTGTGTGTGTGTGTGTGTGTGTGTGTGTGAGTGAGAGAGAGATTTTTTCAAGCGCATGTGTGTGTTCTCTTTTTTTTTTCATACAAACGATCTTGCTGTTTTTGACTCTTGCAAGCCGTAACACTGCGTGTCACATTTGCTTGCGTTTGTCTGTATTCCCCGTGGCATGCTGCCAGCTCCTGTCGGGCCTGGCATCTGTCACGGTGCCAGCAGGTCGCAGAGGCAATCGCGCCCACTGCCAGGCCCATCCTGCCAGAGTGCGGACCTTAGTAGATTTGGGCGACACCGGTAGCAGAAGAGCTGGTGAAGACTGGGATGTCGGTTTAAATTCCCCCTCTCATTACTCGACACAGCATCTCCACCCTCTGCTGGTACAGGGAATTGTGCATGGACAAGGACCTCTACTTTAGTATCCTACTAAAGACAAAGAAAGTCAAAGACTCCTAAAAGTAGAAGAAAAAAGATACCCCACTGATTCGACAACAACATTGAACTTTATTCACTCTCTAGAGAGCCACCACAATGTCTGCATGCACAGATACTGTCAATGCACAGGCTGCACAAACACAGCATCCCAGTAGAGGGAAGTCTGAATGTGTGTAAGTGTGTGTGTGTGTGTCAAAAATAAGCCATTGTTTACCTGAATGTGTCTCTGTTATCAGCTGGTGTTTGCGTAACAGGTCAAAGGCCTGCTGAGATTGTGTGCGTGTGTGTGTGTGTGTGGGTACAATGCATATGTGGCTTTCTGCCTGCTAGCGTGTGTGTGTGAGTGCGTGTGTGTTTATGCAATTGCTGTGTTTGCACAGGTACATGAGTAGTCGTGTGTGTGTGTGTGTGTTTGTGTGTGTGTGTGTGTGTGTGCGCGCGCACAGGTGTGTGTCTTGGGGGTGTAACCTGTCCCTCAGGGGAGCCAATGAAAGAAACCGGTGGAGCAAAAATCTCAGGTATGCCCCCCCCCGCCTCGTTACCTTCTCTATCCCGGCTGTCAGGTAGTGGGAGCGCAGCAAAACAAAGCGAACCGCGGTCAGACACGAGCGTCCGCCTTCTCCACTAATGAGGGAGTGTTGCCTTGTACCGACGAGTGTGTGCAAGTGTTTGCGTGCACCTGCTAACCCGTCATTCACTATGCCTGTTCTCAAACTTCTTTCAGATCCTGGCTCCGTCAGAACTCAGGTGAGCTGCTGTGTGTGTGTGTGTGTGTGTGTGTGTGTGTGTGTGTGTACTGTCTCGTGTCTGCCTCCTCTCCAAAGCTTTGCTGCACTTTGAAGACTGCTCTTTCCTGCAGCTATTTGCCAAGGAGACTCCAATTGACTTTACGTACTGCAGCCTTCCTGACGCCACAAACAAGATATATTCTTTTTTTATTGCAGATTTTAACCTGTGGTGTCCCTGCTGTTTTTTGTTTTTTTTAAACTGCTGTGTGCTTTACTGCTACAATGCTCAAAAATATACCCAAGCAGGACATTTGGTGCAAATAACTGTGTCTAAAACTGCATTATGCCGGTAAGAATTTTATACAAAAATGATCCTGTCTCATCTGCTGTTGTTGTAATAGTAGTACTACGATTTTGAGTGGAATACTAAAGTCAGTGGGACATTTTTAATACTTGTGTGCCATGTCCCACCGGCTTCATGCAGTTTTCCACATTTACCAAAATTCAGGAACACACAATCGAACTAAAAGGCATCTGAACTATCTGTATTTGCCCCCACAAATCACAGCCATGTAACCGCTCTCTGCAGCTCTAAAGATATTTCTGCTGCAGCGGGACACACATTAGTTTGCCTGTGCATGTGATATGGGTTTGAATATGTTATGTAGTGCCGTGTCCGCGTCAGGCCCGTTGCATGTGGGCTTCAGAGGGGAAATAGCAGGCTGGGGTTAAAATATTAATTCTGTGTGTGCAGAGGGGTTTATTGGAATCACTGAACACATTCACCTCACTGAGTGTAGCTGATAATTGATTGAGTTGGATATAAGGCAGCAAATAGTATGCAGTTGAGTTTTGGATGGCTTGACGGTATCGACATGTGTGTGCTTGCGATGGAGAAACTGACGAATGAACTAATGATCAGTGGAGAACAAGTCGTCCGTGTCTAAATGTGCTTGTGTTTGTTTGTGAACAGGCAGGTGCCTGTTTCAGTGTGTAACTCTTTGTGTGTGTGTGTGTGTGTGTGTGTGTGTGTGTGTTTCTTTTCAGGGCAAAGATCGAGATGCAGGTGAGAAATTCAGAGCACAACACTACATCAGACATCCTCCCACCTCCCACTCTGTCTTCTCTTCCTCCACTGAAATCTACTTCTTTCCCACTGAAGATGTTTAAGTGGATTGAGACGGTTGCTCCTAAAACAAATAACCAGATTTTGGAATGCAATTTAGGTCACTATATATATGCACTAATACTGTTTATCAGCATGCTGCCAGCATCAGCCAGTATCGGCTTTGAAAGCATTGATCTTTCCCTGGAGAGTATCTTTAGTTAAATATTTAACATTATCTCATTGGCTTTATGTTATAATTGTGATTATTAAACATTTTAGTGCTGCAATTAACACTTATTTTCATTAATAATTCATCAGATACATATCGTACCAATTCATCATTGGAACACAAATTCAAGAACATTTTTCCCCCCAAAAAAACAGGTTCCTTATAATTTCAAAGAGCCACAGGTGACTTGTTTAGATAGCTTGTTTTTTCAGAATAATGGTCCAAAACACGAAGATACTCCATTTATAATGATATAAAACAGAGAGAAGTAAAACCTCCACCTTTTCTTCATGTTTGTGGTATTGTAGCTGCAGTGTTGGCCGTGATCATTTTAGTTATTCTATACTTCCCTCTATCATTGTCGTTTGTCTGGATTGGCAACAGGTTTGCATGAATCCACTGGCGTGATGTCACCATTGTTTTTCCTGTCGTCAGCGGCAACCTGGTTCACTCGGGGAGGAAGGTTTCCCTGGTCGCTATCAACTGATTTTTAGAAACAGCTGAGACTCTTTTTATATATGAACGTCTCATGCTAAGAGACTTCCTAAGTGGAATAAAACCAAAATAGAATGCATCAAATGTTAGTAGGCGTGTAAAGTAAATGCAGTGAATACTGTAGATGCAATGTATTTCTGCCTCCCTCCTCCTGCAACTTTCTGTCTCTCAATCTTTCTCCAACAGAATATGAATAACGTGCAGCATCCTTTCAATTGTGTGTGCGCGTGCGCGCGTGTGTGTGCGTACACCACACAGAGGGCCTTTAATCTCGCATAAACCTGGCTTCAACACTCCTTTTTCCACCCCTCCATCCATTATGCTGCAGAAAATCATTTCTGACTGAAGACGCATTAAAATCAATAGGCATTTGATTGCCCTGGCCCTTGGCGTTTCATAATATCTCGACGCGGCTCTCTTTGTCTGTTTTCAAAGGTGCGCTAACACTTGGCTTGTCCTTGTGTGGATAGGAATGCAATTCGTGCCCCCAAGACTCAATTCTCCATGGCCCTGTGTCTTTAGATGTCCTATTCAGGCGAGTTAGCACATGTCAGGCTGCCAGCCTCAGTGCTGCAGCACTGGAACAGACCCTGAAAGAGAAGAAAGGCCGATGTAGATTTATGAGCTTTCAATACAACGTTGTTGACGTCTCTATTATTTGCCTTTAAGCTTTACCCTGTTCTTCATGCTCTCACTAGAAGTTATTGCGTTACTGCACAACACTATCGCCACACAGTGCAGAGAGAGATATGCACTTTTATTTTGCCTCTGCGATACGTACTCTGGATTTGTTTGGCATGGGTGGATGCTTCATAACAGGCGGGTTATAATTCAATTTCAGTGATTTCTTGGTAAGTAATGGGATCAAAGTTGTGCCATTGTGCAACAGTCAAATAGTGCAGACTGAGGTCATTTCAACAAACGTGATTAAAATGTACTTCTTTAAGTGCCAGTGCGAACCCTTACTACTATACTGTCATGTATTACCTGCTTCAATTAGTCTGAGCATTGTTGCAGGTGAGGGTTATGCACGGGCTTGAACGTAGCCAGGAAGAAGGAGGGGAATGTCGACAGTTTTTTCTTTTAATTCTATATCGTAAATGGCAGGCCAGAATACGTCATACAGCAGCAAAGTCAATGCTTATCTCCTATCTAAGAACCTGATAACCAACCTTGCACCAGAGTGCACTGGTGCATATCTGTAATATGATAATGGGTCCAAATGATGTGCAAGGGCAGTACATTGGTGACAAGGGGTGTGTGTGTGTTTACACACTCCCTCTCATTACCAGCAAAGACGCACTTTAAGAATGGCAAACATGCCCCTTTAGACCTGAGGCTAAACAATACATATATATGTGGATACATACAGTGTATATATATATATATATATATATATATATATATATATATATATATATATATATCAATGTTTCACAAGTTTTATGTGAATCAAAAGTCTTTCACTTTCATTAAATTCACTTTATTTCAAAACTATAGGTCCATAGATAACGAAAATAAAACACATATAAAGTAGACAATTACAAACAGGAAAGGGAAGACATTACTTATTTACATAAGGGAACTCTTTTTTTTAAATGTTATTCAAGTTGTTTAATTTTAAGTTCAAATATACAAATGAGGCATTCTCTTAGTTAAAAATGTTGACATATTAGAGTCAAAGGGACTCTGGATGTCTCTTTGCATCACACCATACATCTGAAAATGTTCTATAAATCAGGCTTTCAATTATATATAAGCAAACAAGAAAATAAGGACAACAAATTGAATGTTTACTAAATAAATATACATATATTCTTTTGGTATAGTGTAGTTTCAGACACAGTGAAGACCAGTTTAAAGTCCAAACGGTACGCAGGAGCTAACTGTGTCCCTCTTGCAGGTCGGCCCAAGATGCTGGTAATCAGGAACTACTTTGGTGTGCCGAGCCCAGCGTCTGGTCCAGCGCTCAGCATCCAGACGGGTGACATCATCGAAATAATCTGCGCCGACCTTCACAGCCCCTGGTGGCAGGTCAGAGGTCCCACTCTTAATCAAGTCTTTCACAACACAGAAAAAAAAAATGGGCCGAGTGTATTTAAATCTCTCATTTCCTCCACTGTCAAACCTTCTAACCCTCGCACTGACCTCATATTCTGTAACAGGGTTCGAATGATGTCGGTCAGCTCTGCCTTTTTTATCATAAGCCAGATCTGGTTATCTGCATGGTCCGCTCATTATTAAATGGGTTTGATGTCCTGTGTATTAACTTCTTCATCAGTTGAGGGTGTTTCCATGAAGACATCTTACGTTGGACATGTCATACAGGTGCCTCGTCAACATAGCATTCCAGTTGTGTTTCTGGCTAAAGATCGCCCATCTTATTTGGATTGTTCATCGCCAATAATCTGCATGTGACAATCTCATTGTGTTTTGTTCATTCATACACTCAGAGATAATTATACACACAGCAGAGCACTCACTTTTAGGAAGTTAAACTCCAACACTGGAACATGTTGTTTGTGTCACATAACATTGTGACAACGCGTGTGATTTAAACCTCAACGGAGGAAGGAAAGATGTTTTTGGGGAGATTTTGATGAATTGTTGTGTCGTATTCATGGTGTCGTGTGTGTGCGCATGAGGCCTGATAAGGGTTTTTGCATATTGACATGAACTACTGTATTATTGTTTTATAATCAGACATGTAATGAGGGAACCAACCAATCTTAAAACACTAAATACAAAACAGATGAAATGGATAAAGAATTCAATTATCCTGAATAAAAGCTTAACTGGAGGCGGATGCAGTGCCACAGTCGGCAAACATTCAATATACATCACCTCTGTTCCGGGGATGCGTGGGAAAATGGAATCGATCAGTGTAATTTCATTTCATTCAACAGCAACCATCTGTTTGCTCTGTCGGTGTTTGCAGCTACACTCATTATCTCACTGTTAGCAACAAGCAGCAGAGAGCAGGGCTTCCCACGAGGACCGATAAAGTGTCCCGAGGTAGCAGGGACCATCACAATGGGCTTAGCCAGTCGTGTGAAAACACACGGATCAATCCCCTGTTGAAAACCATATGAAACAAACTAATACATTATAACACATGTTCATATTTGGAAAAAGAAATAATGGCTTTAAAGTCCAATTGGCTACATATAGTCCAATGCGAAACATTAGTCCTTTGTGTTACTCCTGCTCGGCTCGTGGACCTTACATTGGGAGGATGTAATGTGCATTAAAATAGCTCTTCTCTGCTTTGAAAGACTTCTTGTATTAAATAATGATAATAGAAAACGTACTAATTGGCAGTAAGGCTGACTGGTGTCTCTTGATACATATATGGACGGGGACGATTGTCAAACAGAAACGTTAGAATTGATCCAGACATAGCTATGTTGCAGCTGAGCTTTGGGATTTTCATTTTTTGTAATGCTCACTACACATTGCATTCGTATTTGGACAAATAAGGTGGCAGAAATTATATATTGTGTAGGAGAATGGGGTCATGGACTTGTAGAGTGAAGATGTGACAGTGGTAAAATAGCAGCAGCAAAATGACTGAGTATACAAACAGACCGTCTAGTGTCTGTCTGTAAGTCTACTACACTCAAATTATAAACAGTAGACTTACAGACAGACACTAGACTGTCTGTTTGTATACTCAGTCATTTTGCTGCTGCTATTTTATTATTATTTTTTTTCTTTACTATATGTATATATATGTATAATATGCATGCTGCAATTCCCTGTGCATCTACTCCTGCTCAATTTTGAACAGCCGTCTGCATACGCACAAATCTCTTAATCTGAAAAAAATGTTGAGCCTCAATTTCTGTTCAGCTGCGGAATCCATAACTGGATTATTGTCACACATGAATCAAATATCCTATCAGTGCACAGAACAAAAGCAGCAGCATCAACCCACAGCTCCCGAGTCAGTCAGAAGACGATAACTGCTCTGACTGAGTTTCCCCCTTGAAGAGGAATAAGGAACTCTTCCTCTTTCCTTCTTCCTGCCAGACATTATTTCAGCAAATGGTTAACTAGGGCTGTAAATCGACACTGTTCAAGCTAACTGTTTCTGAATAATGGAGACAGTCAGCCAGATGTACATAACACAATTATCTCTCTGTGGTTTCAGGGCAAGATCCTGGCCACGAAAGACGTTGGTTTCTTTCCAAGCGACGCCGTGAAGCCGTGCCCATGTGTAAGCAGCATTTCCTTCACTCCAGTAGGGCCTGTTGTCGCAGCCCGTGTTTGGCTACATGTTTTTACTAGCAGGCCAGCGATGTGAGGATGTTCAGGGATTTGTAAACGGGAGGTAAACTATTTTACCTGGCAAAAGAAGAAAATAACAGCCCCCGGGTCTTTCTGTTCTGCGCACGAGGAACTTGTGTTGTCTTATGAGATAAAAGTGCTTCACTGTCTGCTTCAACTTCATCATTAAGAAGCAAAGGAGAAAACACTGTCTTATGAGCAACAAGCAGTATGTTATATTGTACAAACTAGACTGGAGCGCCGAGGAGGAGGAATGGTGGTTTGCATTGTCTTCACTGACTTAACTGCGTTTCGATTGCTTGTTTTTCGTCCTCCTATAAATCTCCGGACCACCGCATTGTCATGTTCCATTTGATGAAATGAAATCCACTCTCTGTCCAGCTGCTGCAGGAATACGAGCCGTCCCAGTAGATAACAAACCATTATCACCATGTCGACACTTTTTCAAAAGATAAGAAGAGCATTAAGCATGTTTTATTGGCATCGTTGGACAGTTTTTTTTTATTGAAGGGCAAAACATCAGCTGCGAAAACAGTCCTGTGGAACTGGCGCCGAATACTTTACTGTGGTGGTGCACGTGGTATTGAGCTTGGATGAGAAAATAACAACAATACACTTTTGCTCTTTGCTCCAGGTTCCAAAGCCCGTCGATTACTCCTCTCAAGCCTGGTATGTCCACAAAATCGCTGTCTCAGTCTGAATGTATCACTTAAAGAAGGTTAAAGTCTTTACTCATGCTGGAAAGAGTTTGATTGGCTAGAGCAAAACACAGCAGATGCAGATTTGTACATTGTACATTTACAAATACAAACTATCTACAGGCTTATAAGTCATTTTGGCCCAGTCAAGTCCACACAAAATATGATCTGTATGTATCTAAATTTCACACACACACACACACACACACACACACATATCAGAGCAATTACAATAGTCAGCTATGAGCTGAAAGTGTACGCAAATGTAACTGCTACCACACAGATTGCCTGCATACCATCGATTCCTTTAAATTGTCGGATACAGTCAAAAACCTTTTGGCCTTGTAGGTTTGCGGGGCCCATGGAGAGGCTGCAGGCAGAGGCAGAGCTCATCAACAGGGTCAACAGCACCTACCTGGTCCGCCATCGCAGCAGAGAGTACACGGAGTACGCCATCAGTATAAAGTAAGTCTGACACTCCAATTAAGTCATTCAAGAACCTCATGCACACACAGTAATAATACATTTATTTATATAGCACCTTTAAAAACAGAGTTTACAAAGTGCTCTACATATAAGCAATGCAGGTGGGGACACTGACAGAGTGTCAGTGTCCCCACCTCTGAATACAACTCGGTTTTCTTGCATTTGATTGCTATAAATGAAATTCTACCATGAATGAAAATGAGACACAAGTTGCACTCATAATAGGAGTGGTCTGGTCTGGTCTGGCCAACAGTCATCAGATGTTATTGTTTGTCTTTAACATGACAGTCTTTCTGTCCGTCTGCGTCTGCTCTGCCAGATAGATTCATCCGATGCCTTGAGCCAAACCACACTATTGACCAGACGTAACTCCCGGCTCAACAACACAGTTTGACAGACCCATTTATAACTCCTCTGCAGGATGATTTGCTTTCGGGCTCTGGTGTCCCACAGTGATGTGTGTGAATCTGACCCAACCAGATGCTAGTCACGGACGAGGATCTTAAAAGTTAGGTCTTGAAAAGCCATGTTAATCTTGGTTATAAAGAATTAACAAAGCACATTTCAGAACCTTGGGGTGTTAGCGACCCCGTCGTTGTTTGAAACGTATCTCTTCGCGTAAACTAAATGGCATCGGTATAAGCGCAGGCAGTAAAGAGACCGCCGTCTTCCAGCACGAAGACCTTCCTTCAAACACATGCAACAGTTTTTTTTTTTTTTAGCATCCTTCATTTATTATCCTCTGGAATGGGCCGGCTTTCAGTGCCTTTAAGTTCCATCTGCTCTGAAGTCTTAATTGATTGTGTGCAGACAGACGGCAGTGGTCTGAACAAAGCAGAGAACACCTGTAAGACTATTCAAGGTTATTTAACCCTCCCCATTCCCCCTCATGAAAGAGAGAGGCGGAGTAGAAAGAATCGCCTACGTTGTGGGAACGACATTTAAAAAGATGGAGATGCCCCCTCCCCTCTCCTTCGATGTCTGCTTGTCAGAGTGGAGCTGGCAGAATATTTGTTGGATGATTATGTCCAAATAGCCAACAGACCCCAGTTCTGTAGAAATGACGCTCCAGCCTTTTAACTGACTGTGGAGAGTTCTGGCCACGCGCAGTGGAGTGGGTATCTTCAAGTGGACTTCTAACTTTGAGAAACTTTGAGGTATAGCGCGTTATATTTCAAACAGTTTGGTCTTGTTTCGTTCTAGGAAACGCAATCAATTGCTGTCCGGCAGAGAGCGAGATTTATAACGTTACCAGGAGTCAGTTAGTTTAGCTTAGCACAAAGGCTACGCTAAACTAGGCTAGTTCACACAAACAAGATGAACACATTGTTAATAGGTTTGAAAGAGCCGGTAGACTGGATTTTGTAGCTCAGGCGGCTGGCTGTAGCGTCTTGTGTGCGGGATTCAGAGCATTAATACAGCGGCAAACAACCGTTGTCTCTGTTAAGATATAATCTATACTAGAGCGACGTCCACCTGAGCAGAGAACGACGTCACTGTCCCCCTGTGTGTGCACACATGCACACATTTTTCTGACCACCCATGATTCATGTGTCACAAACCTTTGGGACTCCATGCATTACAGCACGGGGCCGTGCGCTCCGCATGGGCCAGGGGCCGGCCACCGATCGATGTTGGGGATCAGAGACGGAAATTAGACTCATAACTTATTCAATGGCCCACAGGTACAACAACGACGTGAAGCACATAAAGATCCTGACAAAGGACGGCTGCTTCTACATCGCAGAGAACAAGAAGTTCAGGAGCATATTAGTGAGTTTTTTCTGCCTCCTGTTTTTTCTAATTCCACCACTGCAATTCATAAATAAATCATCGTGTTTGCTTAATGAAGTGTCAAAACCTGAATTTTATTTTAGCAGTGTGCACAAAAATAGCCATGATTGGAGACGTGTTTATACTGGCCTGAGGGCTTCAGCATTATAGATAAGTCCAGTGCATATTGGAAAGGTTCACCAGCTTTCTTCATGCCGCCACAGTATTTTCTCAGATTTTCTTATAACAGGTGTTGGAGTGTAATATTTGAAAAACAGTATCTTGTTAGGATACGATTTCACTGCACTTTATAGATTCAGAAACCTTGATCTGACAATGTCACATCTAGAGCAGGTTAAAAGTATTCGGTACTGTGTCAAAAATAATAATAATAATAATAATTTTTCAAGCAGACTCTTCCTTGATATGCAAATTATAGAAATGTTTCTGTCACAAGA
This sequence comes from Cyclopterus lumpus, assembly GCF_009769545.1. Lineage (NCBI taxonomy): Eukaryota > Metazoa > Chordata > Actinopteri > Perciformes > Cyclopteridae > Cyclopterus > Cyclopterus lumpus. Next base: position 13,742,617 of record NC_046985.1, read on the forward strand.
GCTGAAAAACACAAAAAATGTATCTGGTCTTACAAAGGGATTTTCAAAATAAATGTCACACGCATTAAACAGAAATGCAAATAACTGCATATCTAGCTTACTTATTTTAGTGTGTGTGTGCGTGTGTGTGTGTGCGCGTGTGTGCGTGCGTGTGTGTGTGCGCGTGTGTGCGTGTGCGTGTGTGTATCCCCAGGAACTGATTGAGTACTACAAGCACCACTCCTTGAGAGAAGGATTTAGGAGTCTGGACACCACGCTGAAGTTTCCTTACCAGGAACCGGAGAACGCTGCGATGCAGCGCCTCAACCGGTCGGGGAGCAACAGTGAGTAGATCTGAAGAGTCACTAAGAATAGGCAAAGTCCAACGATAAAACACTTCCATGCAGTTATGGCAGCAACTGATAATGCAGCAACCAAACAATGCAAAAGATAAAACTGACAAAGGATAGAAGACATGTTTCTCTGACATATAATTTGCTAAAATATTGTATTCCTTCAAATACATGTACAACTACAGCTCGATTTTAATAGCTAGTTTAATGGAGAAATCTGTATTTCTATAATATGAGCTGATGATATACACACTACAAGAATCCACAAAGCGTGTTTTAGATTTGATAACTCTGGACGTTTACTGAAGGTCATATTTGATTTGAGTTGCAGAGGAGAGAGCGATACTTTGGTCGAACCTTCAACAAGTGGAAGTCATGAACATTTATAATCTGAGTTATATTCATGTCTGCCTATTGGGTGTTACAGGAAAGACAAATAATAATAATAACTTCCATTGTTCGTTACTTTTTGAATAGGAAAGTACACTAGACATATGATGAACATAGCATATGGACAGTTTGTAAATGTTTTAATGCAAAAGTGAAATTAGTTTTAAGAGAGACTCTGTAGCATACATATATCTGGCCATTCAGTTTTTATTTAAATAGTAATCTTCACATTAGAGATGTAGCATTTCTTCAATCAATGGTGTGAGTTACTTGATACTTTTTTATTGGTAATCTAAATCAACATGTCAAAATATAACATTATTTGAAGTTTGAACCTTGTAAAATAGCAATAACATTCACATATTAGTTAATATTACATTATCACTTAAAGATATGTCATAGCCTGAACTAAGTGATAGTCCGATTGAATTGAAAGTATTCTTGAATCAATCATCAATTCATTGCACGCAAGTGAAAAGGAAGCTCGCCAGCACATCATAATTCAGCTGTCAACCGCTGCAATCATTTTACACTTCAGACGGCACACGATTTGTTGGCAACCGCGACTCGAGAAGTTGCACAGAATTTTTTGTTCTCGTGGATGTTGTTGTGTGCTGTCTGGCAGTTTGTCGGGGTGAAGATCTTCGCTGTGTGATGTTTCCTGCCTGTGTATGAATGAGCTGTTTGCTCTGTTAGGAACAAACCTGGCAGCTCCTCGAGACAAAAACAGCTGTTGTCACCAACGCTGTCTGAGGAGCAGAACTGAACTGGTGATTATGTGTGCGTGCCGCTGCTTTTTTGTCTGTCATTACCCTCGCTAACCGGATTCCTCTCAGCTCTCAGGTGTGAGACACGTTGTCTACCAGCCCGGATGTTAGAGAACACGACATCCCTTTTCTGACTTGTTTAATTACAAATTTTAAAAAAAAACTTTGAACGGGAGTTTTAGTGCGATCGATGTTTGAAGTGAAGCAACGGGTAAAACAGCACAGTATTGTCAAAGTGCCAATTATAGTATAGACATTTCTCTGACAAAAACAATAGTTCTTCTAATGTAGTTTGGTGATGAAAAGTGCTTTTTTGGGAAAAGAAATGTACAATTATTTTTATCCTTTGTTTTATTGGCTTACTGGCTGATATCGTCAGTAAAAAGTTTTTAAAAAGAACATGAAGCGAGGCATAAACACCTAGTAGTGTTTGCCCTTTAAAACAGCCGGGATCTCTTCACACAAGCTGCATGTTTCAAGCAAAGCTAGAAGAAAGAAGTATTTAACAGTTTGTCATTCTGCCAAAGCAACACTGCCCATCGGTCGGTTAATGGGGAAAAAAAAAATGTTATGACTTATCGCAATTGGTGGCAAAATGAGATTTCATGTGAACCCCGTGCGCCACTGCATGCGATGGGGAGAAAAGAAGGAAAACAACCTGACAGTCACGTTTCCGAGCGGGACAAATGTGAACAGATTGTACCGAGCTGTTTGGTTGTTCTAGACGAGGCCGTTCAAACTCTGCTTCAAAACACAAGTCGAGACAGCTTCAATCCAAATGAGTTTTGCTCCGGTGTGCTCTTCTGTCTCGTGAGCAGCCTCCTCCCGGTGTGCACACTTCGTTCTCACTCTCTCTCTCACTTCTAAATGACTCTTTCGTTTTGATTTTCCCATCCTTCTCGAGCGCTGCTGGAAAGGCTGCTAATTAATGTTTAGGCTTTGTTTCATGTGTTTTTGGACAGTTTTTGCGCAAGGAAAAACTGATTGATTGAGTATTTTAATTTTTTTTTAAACCAATACGCTAAACACAACAGCAACAATGCCCGAGTGAACCCGAAACACAAATGCCTTTGTGTCCATGGAACATCCTCGGCTGACATCGTGTCTGGACTGCTGATTGGATTTGAGCTCGTCATCTTCAATGCGTGTGTCTGTGTGTGCCCTCGATCTCAGTCGCCTCTATTAGTCAGCCAGCTCCATATTGTGTATTCCAGAGTGTTACACAACTCAGCCTGTGCATGTAAAATGCAGCTGGTGTTTGAAGTGGAGGGCGATCCCTCTTCATATTGCTTGTACCTAGACACCATTAGGGGTTGCTGAGCTGTCTCTCAGTGCGCTGATTAGTATTCATTTTAAAAACCACTGGAGCTCTGCTCTCCTTTCAGCATATCAATAAACCAGGACAGTTAACCTGCCGGCGGTATTGTTGGGAGCGGCACATTTTTCATAAAGTTTGGGCATTCGTCTGGCATTAGATTTTCTATTCTTGGTGGCAGAAATAAGGGGTCAGGGAAGGGGGGTATTTGTAAAATGAATGAAAATGATTTTAAAAGCACAGGCTCTTTACAATAGTAAACTGTATTAATTACAAGGTTACTTCAGCGTAATAAACAATAAGCCAATAAGCCAAATAGATATGTGTCAATTAATAGCTGCCATTTGTAATTCCTACAGCCTACAGCCATGGATGTCTTTGTATTTGTTGTTCTCTTTCTGGCCGATTGGATTGTCTTTGGAGTCCTTTTGTGTCTCTTTGTGGTCACCTGGAGTGTCTGTGTGGTCGTGTTTCATTGGTTTGTCGTCATTTTGCATCTCTTGTATAGTTGCGTGATTGATTTGCCCACAAGAAATGTTAAAAGTCACTACTTTGCCCCCCGGGTCTGTGCCCAGTCGGCTCATGCAGTAATCCATCCATGGTACTAATACGCCATCTACCATCACCTTCTGACTTCTGCATCTGTCTCTATAATGTATTTTCCATTGCCTGTATCAGGAATGGGATGTTTTATTCAACCCAGTTCAACTTTTCCAAACAATATCATTCATAGACATTTCAATTTAGCCAACGACTTGTATAAATGTACTCTGTATAGTCTGTTTCTACTGGTGAAGACCTTCATAGCATGAGCATCTTCCATTGACTATACGTTGACATTCCAAAATAACCCAGTGGACTCAAATTTATAATACTTCGATTCCCCAGAGCAGGGCCCCAACACGGCCAACTCTCAGACATTGTTGGAATCAGATGGGCCTCCGGTAGGTTATTGCTCAAGTTGTTTGAAAGGTAAAGGCACAAAAGTACAGCGATCTGCATTTTGCACATGTGAGCTTCAGAAAGACGACGTAGAAAAACAATTAGGATACCATTGAAAGTATACTATAATAAAAATAATATGAAATATCAAGTTAAACATATCTGTCAGTGGAAATGTGTGTGTATCTGCAGTTGTGGCTGCATTACAGCTGGATGATTGTCTTTATAAATATGCCAATAGAGATGTATTCCCGATGCTGTAATTGTGAGACGCCTCATGTTCCTCCCAATGAAATGCACAAGTGAAGCTGTCGCCAGCGATTAATGATGCAGACTTCCTTTTCAGTAAACTGGAAACAAGTTGTGTCATCACTTCCTTATTTTTAAAACAAAATCTCAGCAGTGACGTGTAAATGGACCTTCAAGGTTTGACCTTTAATTCAGTCGGGAAGATCTTCTTTTTTTTTATTCTCCCACACCAGAACTAAAAATGTGCAATTCTCTTAAGTTTTTTTTTTTTAAATGGACATTTGTGAGATATCACACAAATGCTTCAAATGTTTTCTGATTCGAGTAACCATGTACATTTGTAACAGCAAGGTTTTGTAGAGATTGTGTTTCAGTTTAAGAAGTACGAGCCTTTCAATAACGGGAGTTGTGTATTTATTCTTTGTCAAACACTAGCGTTGAAACTTCATATCCCACCAAGGGTTTGATCACACATCTTTGAATGAAACTTTTACTAATTACAGTAAGGCCAAACAGTGTTAATCCTGGGTAATAACACTGGTATGAATTAACCATCAGAGAAAGAACTGTGGATGTGGACATGAAGTAACACCCGCTAGAGCGCATCCTGTGCCTGTCATCATTTCTTTTTTTGACAAAAGCAATCAAACTGCAGCTGTGTTCCTTTTACTTCAGAGTTGGGATTTTGGAAAACATGTTTTATTTTGTTCTCCTCTGCTTCTCTCTCCTTCTACCATCCCCCCCTCGATGGCCTCTCCCCTCTCGCGTCGCCCCCTGCCTGGCCTGCCCTGCCATAGCCCCATTGCTCTGCGGCCTCTCTTTTGTAACTCCTGCCGGCTACAGCTTTGTACCTCCTTCCTCTGCTCCCTTCTGGTCAGGTACAGGTATCGCCTCTCTCTCTCTCTGTTTCTCTCTCTCTCTCTCTCTCTCTCTGTTTCTCTCTCTCTCTCTCTCTCATCATGTTGAAAGCTGCTTAGCATGCTGGCTGTAGCTCAGTGCATTCACATCATCATCTGAATCTCTGCCGTTACAACACGCCGCCCGGCTTCCCATCGCACCATCTCACCTCCTCCATAGTTGTGTGCGCATACGTGTGGAGAGCAGGGCCTGCTTGTTTCCGTAATGCACGTCATTGTGAGTGTTGGCATTTCTGCATGTGGATATCGGAGCGCGAGGCAGAAGCTGCTGAGAAAGAGGGGGTGGGGGGGAGTGAGGTGTTTTCAGAGGCATATGTGGCTGAGTTTGATGTGTGTTTTGCCTGTGTGTGTGTGTGTCTGTCCGTCAAAGTAAAAGGTGGAGGTGTCCAAATACACAGAGCTCCTTTATATTAGATATTCTCTCCCCACGGCCAGGTTGTAGAGGTCTGACATTCCATTTCCACCTGTCAGCTTAGCCCAGTCCGACCCACCAGTCAGTGTCTGGAGAAGGTGGGATGGAGCGGAAGTAACTAGCTAACCGTCTCCACAGCTGTCTCTCATACTGCCGTCTCCTCGACAGCACGTATAGTCTCGCACGCACGCACACACGGATGCACGCACGCACGCAAGCACGCACGCACGCACAGGACTCAACTAAACACATGTCTGATTCATGTTGTTTGTCAAATTACGTGAAAATGAATGGCAAATGAATTCCTCTGTGCCTCATTTCTAATTTAAAATGACATTTAAACGTGGCGACACCTCTTAAACTTGGGAAACGGCTTAGCTAGACCTCTTTAACTTGTGAATAGGTTCCTGGGGGACATTTGAAGAGCCGTTTCAATTAAAGGCAAACAATTTGAACAGGAAGTCACTGCAGCGTAACAAGCTGTACTTCCATAAATAGGAACGTGAGCCAGGAAATACAACGGAGAACTGAAGTCACAACAACATGCTCAGGCTCGGTCCCGCTATAGCTTCTATAACTCCGTATTGGGTAAGAGATACTCTAATCTACATCTACTACAGTAGAAACTGAACTTTTTTAAATATACATAATGTTAAAATATGTTACACTAAAAATTGCAGAGAAGGAGAAGAGAAAGCTGGTGAGAGGTTTTTCTTGGTGAATGAAAAACGATCACCCATATCATCTGTGTGTCTGATGTGTGTGTACACGTATTGTCACTGCAACTGGTGTTTTTTTTTTAATGTCATTCAAACGCATCTTCTAGATGCTCGATTGAACTGAAAATCCATTATTTTATGGATCTCCTTCTCTCTCTATTTCCAGTGTTCACTCCAAAAGTGATTGGAGTGGCGATCGCGCGGTACGACTTCAGCTCTCGAGACACCCGGGAGCTCTCGCTGCAGGAGGGTGACGTGGTGAAGATCTACACGAAGTCGGGAGCCAACGGCTGGTGGAGGGGCGAGGTCAACGGCAGGGTAAGTGGCGGCCTTAAGATAATAATAATAATAATAATAATAATAATAATACATTTATTTATATAGCACCTTAAAAAACAGGGTTTACAAAGTGCTCTACATAGAAGCAAGGTAAAAACATAACATCAATACAAGTAAACATTTCAGAAAATACATGAGGCAAAGGAGACCATGCCATATAGGCAATGAACACAATAGAGGAATAGAAAATTACAAATACAAAATAAAGCAGAACAGACAAACTAAAATAGGGGAACCAAAGAACTGCATAAAAGGACGACATCTTGGAGGTAATAAAAGGTGTACCAGTCCGGTTTTGGGGAGTGGAGTCGGCAGGAAGAGTAGAGTGTGCTGGGGGAGCTGTAACAGTTCCTAATTTCGTGCCACCATCTCTTGGGGACTGTTGTTGTGATGACGAGCTGCAGCGATGCGCTCGGCCGACCAGAGGGAGGGGATGGAAAGCGTGGAGCGATCAGGCCAGGAGCAAACAAACCCTCCGCGGGAGGCTCTGTGGATGCAACGGGCCGACGAAGAAGTCCGAGCGCCCCGATGGCCGAGACGAACGGAGGAGCAGAGAAGCCGTTGAGCCCGAGGAGCTGCGTGGTGGAACACTGCAGAACCACGTCAGCCGAGGAGGATGCAATCGCCAACCACGGACCGGACCACGGGAGCACCAGGACCGCTGAGAGGCGACCAGCCCCAGAGCAACAGCATGGAGCAGGGAGTCGGCCGGCTCGCCTGCAGCCGCCGGCCAGCAAGAGACCGTCGGCCAGCCAGCCAACGCCAGTTGTCCAGGATTGTCCAGGCGGCAGCGGTGGAGAGCATCCAGCAGGGAGTCGGCTGGCTCGTTCGCAGCCGCCGGCCAGCAAGAGACCGTCGGCCAGCCAGCAAGAGACTGTCGGCTAGCCAGCCAACGCCAGTTGACCAGATCGCAGTGGTGGAGAGCAGGAGCCAACGGCAATCACAAAATAAAAAATAATCCAAGATTTAAGTCAAAAGAATGGCTACACTGTTAAATAAAATTAAAAATAATTTAAATGAATGTTAAATTGTAAAAAAGGTAGAAAAAAAACAAATAAAAACAGTCCTAGACGGAGCGGCATTAAACTAGGACTACACAATGATACGTGATATATATAATGATAAAGACACAAGATGCCTCCCATCACCAAATCCAGGGGGAAAATGATCTTTTCTGAGGGCTGATGTCGGCTTTCAGGTTATCCACTCCGGCCCAAAGTTTGTTGTTTGTTGTCGTGGTGCCCTTTTTCATTGGATATATATGTAGCTTGTAGCATGTGTACCTTCAGTGGTATTTCATCGAGGCAGAATGTTTCATCAGTTAGTGGTGTTTATTCGCTCTGGCTGTTAAATCCTTGTTTTTAATTTTAGGGAGTGCTATAAACCGCCTCTTTGAAGGAGTAATATCTGGCAGATATATTTATCCACATTTACCTGGAAGAGACAACTCTGATTTAGTCTGTTTCATCTTCAGTCCGTCATGGACACAATTCCAACATGCCTGTTTTTACCAGTCTTTGGAAGTGTTCACTTGCTGCTCCTCTTGTGCGTCATACATGCACCCCCCCCATCCAAAGCCAAAAGCATTTTATAATCAAGCATGCAGCGTTGAGAAAAAGCCTGCTTCTTATATAAATATATAAATATATATATACTAACTCCCACTCTCCCTTGCACTGCATTTTAGCTTGGCGGAGAGTGATAGACTGACTGACAAATTCTGTGTGTGTGTATGTGTGTGTGTGTGTGTGTGTGTGTGTGTGTGTGTGTGTGTGTGTGTGTGTGTGTGTGTGTGTGTGTGTCTCAGTAATGTGTCTGGGCCGTGAGTGTGTTTTGTCAACAGCTGTTGTAAATGAAGAAGCTTTTCTCTTTAACTAAGCCTGATGTGTGCTTCATGCCGCTCTGGTGAAAACAATTGCTAGTGCTGGAGGGGGAGCGGGGGGGGGGGGGGGGGGGGCTGATTCTGTCAATTGGAAAAGCACTTCAGGATTATATCGCTAAAACCTTTCAATATAACGCTTGACGTAATATCAGGCTCTTGTTATCATGGAAATGGTAATAGAAAAAAAAGATATCAGCGATCCAAATGTGTCTAATAATTTGGCTTATTCTAAATTGTACAACATGACTGCCAGCATCAGAGGGCAGATCTCCTCCAGGTGTGTCTGCAACGTGTGTGCAACAGGTGTGACTTCTGCTGCAATGATCGTCAGACGCACGTGTTTTCGCTCGCACGTCAACTGCTCTCAATTAATATATGCAGCTTTCTGCGGCTCACTGGGTAACGCCTCACGCCTCAGTCAGCCCTGCCGTGTGTGTTTAGTGAGCAGTTAGCCGTTAGCTCTGTTAGCTGCTAACAGGTACCTAGCTCTCCTCACAGAGGCGCTAGAAGAAGGTTAGCGGTTAGCGCTCGGGTTCACTTTGTCATGCAATTGTCTTACATAGGCATGCACATTCACAGTTCTAAATGAGCACACAATGGGTCGAGTAGGACGGGACTATAGCTGTGGAGAGACAGACAGAGAGAGATGTGCACCCTAACACACACACACACACACATACACATAATCACCTGACGGGGATAACTGGAAAGATGCATTCTAGTTATCGACATGGACATTTAATCAGTCTATATCTGTCTAATTAAAGATGTTTGCCATGTAACATCGACATTTTGTTCGGCTCGGGTGCCATGCTTTTGGGACATGTGGGAGATGCATATTTAAAAAAAAAAAAAAAAAAAGTAATATGAATTAGTGATGCATTTCCAAAAATTAAAATCCATCCCTAACTTATAAGGATTAATTTCACCCACAATGTAAATCATGAGCATTACATGTTCTTATGGAATCACTGTCTGAAATAGCAAATGCTTAGTGAGTACACCATGAATTACTACCGTGTGATTACTTATTCCCATTTCTCTCCCCCCCCCCCATCAGGTCGGCTGGTTCCCCTCCACATACGTAGAGGAGAGTGAGGAGTGAAGGGTTCAATGTGGGGAGAAGATAAAGACAAAGGAAGAGCAGCAGCGGTGGAGTAAGCAAACTGTGAGCGTAACAGTGACACACAGACTTCTGCACCGCTGCTCGCCCCGAGTGTTACTTTCCCGAGCGAAGCAGGCGGCTTCGCTCTCCTCCGCGGAGTCCTGTTGCCGACGACCATCCCAGAGGCCTTTTGGGAGCCAAAAGACGCTCCAGTACGTTGCAGATGCGAAGATGCCCCCATCAATTCTGGTCGACTCTGTGTGGCTAAGTGACTCCACCAAGTAGCAGCTTGCCTGTCAGCGGGGCACAAGCCCTCGCCAGACATCCCCTCCTCCCTCCCCAACGTCATCCCTCCATCCATAATTCACCCTGCACTCCCTTCCTCTCTCTGCACCAGCCCCCCCAACTCCCACCTGTTTCTGCTTGCCAAGTCTGCCGTCGCCAGTCTGTCAAAAAGGAGATTCTCAAATGCCACTGTCCATTCAGGCACTCAGTCACCCATCCATCCATCCATCCATCACCCCCCACCCCCCCCCGTGAGAATAGTCATCTGAGCTGGAAAAGACCCACACTGTACTGTTCCTTTCATCCCCATCCCTCTCTGAAGGGATTTCAGTTAGTTTTGACCTTGCCTGTGTGTTGCTTCCACTAATGCGGGTGGTTATTGATGACTTGATGACCCAGATGCACACACGCCACCCACCTCTCCTCCCCTTCAGATTATGATCGCCTCACACGCGCTCTTACCGGAGATGGAGGAGAGGGATGGCGTCGGATAGCATCGCTGCACAGTGCCAGCAATTGATCGCTGTTGTTCCTATTTTCCTCCCGCCTCCTACATTCTTTATCTTCGGCCCAGCCTCTCATGTTTTCAGTTGTCTTGGCCGTTAGCGATCCTCCGCTCTTATCGGTGGCAGCTCTGTCGACAGGAGCCCATTCGCCGAGGGTTTATCTTATCGGAGGCATTAGAGGCTTGTCGGGGGAACAAGCCACACTACCTAGAAGCCACCTGTCCCCTTCACAGGAAAAAAAAGAGAAGAAAAGCAGATGGAAAGTTCTGCTGTGAGTCTTTTACTATATCCGTTATTTTAGCTGGGTTTCTTTTTCCTTTCTTTTTCCTTTCTTTTTCACTCGAGGACAATTTGTGCAGGAACACTTTATTCAGGCAAGAAAACATAAACATTTTTTTTCCACTGCTCATATCTTCCCACTAAGTGTCCTTCCGCTCACCCCCTCTCCTTCCCCTGTGTTTCACCCTCACCCCCTCCTGTATACGTCATGCACACTGTCTGCTTAATCCACGGCGAAAGAGGATTTGACCACATTCGAGGGGAATAAATACCTTTACAGCAAAACATGCTGCACAACATGTTCCCACGCGCCATCATAATGCAGTCACGGGCGGAGGGAGAAGTACAGTCTGGTGTGTACAGAATCAAATAGTGTCTGGACGTGAAGCCGAGGAAAATCCCCGGCGCTCGGCTTTGTGCAGCCATGTTTTCATCTCAGCCAGGACGTGTCTTCTGTCTTTCATAAAGAGAGAGAGAGAGAAAACAAACTACATGTTTCTCACATGTTTCATGAATGTACATATTGATTATTTTCTTTATTTAATGTGTGTTTGGTGATTTCTTGTTCACACAATGAGCAGGAGGCGGGCAAACCCTTCGATCTTGTCCTTCTTTCTTCTTCGAAGCTGTTCTTTGGCTGTAGTTCTCATGTCACTCCCTCACTCCTCAAGTACTTTCACATATACGCCGAAGCATTGCATTCATTTCATTTCCGCGCAGGGAATCTAATAATGCAGTGTACATAAAATGCGATATCTGTCACTGAAACACACATTGGGGTCTTTTACTAAGAGGCCGCATTCTCTCGCTGACACCTTAAGTGGAAACATGTATCGGACGTTGAACTTTCTATGTGACCCCGTTGTGGGTCCGGCCTCTGGTAACAGCCCTCAGGGGCATTGCTTCCATTCAAAGCTTTCATGGCATGTCTTCATTGTGTCCATGCCTCTGGGAATATAAGTATGAATTTATTGTAAAAGATATGCTTTTGTATACACTTAATAATGGAGCCATTATGTTTGAAAATCCATAATAACCCCCTGACAGCCCTGCCACTCCAAGCCATTATGATATGTATGACAATGTTTTTTGTTCTCAGTCATATTGTTTAATACGGAAGACATGTGTCAAAAAGAGTCACATTAATGTATTTCTGCATTGTGACGTCGTCCCCACTGCTTCTGAATGATCAACAGTGTCATCAAGTGACCACTAGGTGGAAGCATCCTAAACATCTCCTCCGCTCCCAAGCCAGTCACCTCCAGCTCGCTTAGGTTAGGAGATGACATCATCTGATTAGGAGGGGAGCAATATTTCAGGAAGCGTTTAGCATCAAGCCTCAGACTTGCAGCTCGGACTGAGAGGGAACAAAGACGCCTCATAGACAAAACAATTCATTAAATAGATGGAAGAAGTTTCTCCAAAGAAGTGAACAGTCATGGGAAAAAAATGTCCTTCAAAATGTCCTGATATTCCAGGAAGGATGATATGTCCCCCTCCCCTCCATGCTTCCCAAAATGTCTGCAGTCTCCGAGCAGTTACATCCATAACATCTTTAGGAGATCTGCAGTGAGCGCCACTGCCATCCAGTCCCTCCCGTCTTGGGAGAACAGGAGAGGCAGAGTAGGCTCTCTCTAATCCACTCCTGCACTCCTCCTCCGCCCAGATGAACTCTGACAGCGGGGGCCATTTACAAGTAGAGGCCTTCCTCCTCTCCGAGTGCGCTTCCAGATTTCTTCTTTCTTTTTTCTTTTTTTTTGCGCACAGGAGGGACGGGAGGAAGGCTCAAGGGTATCTGTGATCTAATCATTACACCATCTCCTCACCCCGACGACCCCGCTGAATCCATCTCTTCTGTCGGCTTCTCTCTCTCTCTCCTTGTCACTTCCCTCCTCTCGTTCTCTCTATCCATCATCCAATCTCTGTCTCCTCTGTTTCTCTCTGTGTTCGGTCCCTCGGCCCGACGCTCCGTACTGCTGTACGTTGGCGGGTGGAGGAGATAGAAGCATCCGTATCATCAGGAGAGAGGGAGGCGGTCGGATCCTCCACCAACAACCGCAGCAAAATTGAGGACCGTTTTATTTTTTTATTTTTGCCACACGTTCGTTCGCGTCAATGCCAATCCGAGAATGAATTAGACGCCGGCTCTCACCACTGTTATGTCTTCATATAACGTGCACTGTGTGCACAGATCACGTCCACGTGCGGAGGCACACGGCGTGTACGTGAGGAGAAACATTTCGACAGGATTTAGCCCAGCAGGGGGGTTTTAAGGATTCAATCTTCTTAGCCAACATATGGGGGACAAATGTGAAATAACCAGAACAGAAACATAATACCACCCCATACATGAAGAAAATACGTCTTATATTACTTCCTTCTCTCTGGGCTGAAAAATCCATCCTTAATCCATTGCCAGATCATCCACACCTCTCTTGTGTCCCCGCTCCGTGTCCCGTTATCCCCCTGAAGCCAAAGATGTACGCTGGACTCACTGTGCGCCCATGTTGGTTCTCATCACCACGGTACCCGACCGCTGTGGCCTAACTCTAAAACTGTGCAATCTCGACTGTGTAGCGTTACCATGTATTGTTGCTGTACCATACTGTAAAATATGTACATAGTACATAAACATAATAAAGATATACATTGCTTCTTCTAATGAGTTGTTATTTCATGTTGCGTGGGAGCTGATTTTCAACTTAAGTCAGCCGCATTGTTCAAATGTGTCAGCTTTCTATGAATATTTACTTACAACAAACGTATTTCCACTTTTCAGAAACAATTCCTAATGTGTTTAACTTTTTACACTCCAAGTACATTCCCAAGGACAGTGACATTAGCAAACCCCCGGAGACCAATGAATGATATTGGGCTATATTAATAAGCTCTTCTTATAGTCGCACATGTATTGTGTGATATTGCTATTTGAACTCTGGTTAATGACCATTCAATCAGCATATTATTTATTTAACTTGTAAGATGTACCATGTTATTTTTGTATATTTAAAGTCATGGATGCTAATTAAATCAGTGCACATGAAGCAACTGCAGAAGCTTTTTGTGCTCGGTGAAACATTTAATGCTGAGTCAGTAATAAATCACTTTGTGTTATCGGGTATTGTAACTTTCAGATGACATATTTAATTGAATAAACCCCCTCGTGCGTAACCATAATGAGGACATAACAGACATGTTCACACTTGAGAGCCGCCTCTAAATAGCTCTTTCGTGAGATGGACTCTAATAATGAACAATTCAAAGATTGGGACTTTTTAACGTTGACGCCATCAATGTAAGTATAGCTAAAAGAGCACACTGCGTATCGTTGTCAGTAAATCAAAAGAAGTGTAATCCAGTTCTGGGTTCTTTGTTGTGGTCAGTCTCATCCCTGTTAGCTCAGCATGCATAAGTGACTTCCTGGCTAAAATAAGGAGTCCTTGAAGTACAGGAGTGCTCATTAAATGTTTGGTGTCTGTTCCCTCCACAGGACTTAAATAACCTGCAGCCAGTAGGGTGCTGTTTCTCACTGGCTTATTGGCTAATAGGTGTGAATGAATGTGGGGATAAACGGTGGGTTTGTGTTGTTGTTATCTGTTGCTATCTGTCGTCATCCGTACCTCTAAATATAGTGAGTTGCAAAAAAAAAAAAAAAAAAACAATGGGAAAAAATGAGTGTTAACGGGATTGTGGGTGTGTGAAAAACATGCAGGGGGTAGTTGTATGAGTGTGTGAGAAGCATACCATATGCCTGTGCTCACTGCTGGTTTCAAAGAATGATTGTGCATCCATGTGCAGGTTGCGTGTGTGTGTGTGTGTGTGTGTGTGTGTGTGTGTGTGTGTGTGTGGGTGGTGGTCTCCCCGGCCATCTGGTGCCCGGCTACCTGCAGTTGCTGGAGCTCGATTGAAGCTCGGAGACCAAAAGGATGAGTGGTGGCGGGATGTAGCAGCCAGTGCTGCTGGCGCTGCAGGGGTGAAGAGAGACGCTGCACTAAATAACCACCGGGCGGCCTTGTTGCCTTGGCCAGGCCGGTCTGGATCTGTTCACTTCCAGCTGAGGCCGGACCACCAGTGTGACAGATGGCTGGTGAGAGCCGGTGACATCAGAACCTCTTCGAAGCGCTCGGATATTGTTTTTCGGACCAACTTTCCGGACTGCTGCAGTTCTTTTTGAAATGAAATGGATTTTGAAGACGAGCAAGTATGTGTTGTTGAGACTGGATAGAACGAGAAGCTCTTGTCGCTGATTATATAAGAGAGCAGGGGTGGCTGATAGTTAGAGTGAGGTTGTTCCCAAATCAGAGAGTCCCAGGCACAACCTTAACTTACTGTCGACGAACTCAAGCTCTATTTCGCAATTATGAAATGAATAAATAGGACAATTCTTTATATTGATTTTGTTAGTGATATTGTTTTTTCTAATTTTGCAGATCATACCTCAGTGATGTTGTCCGAAGATCAAACCTGAAGTTTAACATGAGTAAAGTTGGTGTCCTGAAGACTCTCAGTTGACTCAATGAGGAGAAAAAAAAAAAAAAAGAAAAAAGTTAGTTTCCTATTTCAGTCCAATTTTACACTTGTATTTCTGCCTGCAAATGAATAAAAACCACAGGATACCTGGCAGCATGCATGGCCTCCTAACTGTCAATCCTGGTGTATAAATACTACTCATACCATGGTTAACTGTCTAGAACGTGGCCAAACACCAGTGAGGACGATGGAAACCAGATGACCTGCAGTTAACTGAGCATCCCTCTTGTTTCAGTTTAGCACTGAAGTCATGTGTCTATTTCTCCATCTCCATCTCCCTTTTCCAAATCCCTGCATCTCATCTAATCCGTCATGTCTCGGCTTCGTCGACTGCACTCCGTATATCCCCGTCTATTTCTCGCTCCGTCTCGCTCGTGCTTTCTCTGGGTTTATTGCTGCCTTTTGGGGCCGTGAGGGAGCCATCATCATTGCCAGACGGTATGGCTTCTGTGTGTAAATATCAAGCAGCACTCGTTCCCCCTTGTTTTCCCAGAGACTATCAGCACAGCATAAACACTGAGGTGGCGTCTACGGAACACACTGAGACAGCTCATCATCATAAAACACACACACACACACACACACACACACACACACACACACACACACACACACACTCCTGCATCGGCGTCTTTTTCTATACAGGTTGCAGCGACATTATTCCAGCCTTTAGTTTGTTCTCATACATAGTTATGCAGTCCTGAAGTGTTGATTCAAGTGAGCGTATGTCCTCTACAGCCCTGCGTGCATGTTGACATGTCCTGGCATTTCTCAGCAGCAAAAAGTGTGTGTGTGTGTGTGTGTGTGTGTGTGTGTGTGTGTGTGTGTGTGTGTGTGTGTGTGTGTGCAGCGTGATTGCTGGCACCGGCATTCAGTGAAAACATACACTCATGCATATACTCTAGTGCCATTTTCAGGGGCTGCAGTTCTCCGTTGTAGCCTTGATTTTAGTAGAAATTCATACATACATACAAACACACGCGAGCTGTACAGAATGTACAGGCACACAAATATGCATGCGCACACGTGGGGAACAGATGGTGGCACAACCACTGCCTTCAATAATAATTAGCATCATAAACAGTTAAATATGTATCTGTTAATGTGCTGAAAGGCTGACTCCAAGTTTCATTTCTCCACATTTTACTTGCAATGTTGAACACGTTCTGCTCGTGTCTTCTGGAGACGATGCATAACGACTTTACAGGCGTTGTCCTCGCAAATTCACATTCAAGGTCAACAGGGAGCAGAAGTGTGTGTGTGTGTGTTTCAGACTGAACGTGTCACGGTCCTGAGTGAGCTCCGGACCATGACACGTTCAGTCTGAAACACACACACACACACACACACACGCTTGATTAAAGTATCCCAACAGAAGTCACATGTATAGTTGATATTGCAGCAGTTATATCCAGTTGCTTATGTTGTATTATTGCACAGACTGCTTTTATACAATTCTTCCCCATGCCAATATCAGTTAGATTCTTCAACATATCAGTAACCATGGTTACATGACAGTATAATACTCTTTGCACGATATGACTGAGAGGTAATTTGTGCACATCATTAACAAATGCCAGCATATAATGGTGGGTTTAATTATTCTGCTGCAGCCATTAAACGTGTATATTCCTCTCCGTATCGTACTTGGTATTGTCCGAGTCCGCCATTCCAGTGAGAGACGAGGAGGGAGGGTCTGATTAAAAGACATTTATTTCATGGCGAGGAATAGTCCCAGATGGTCAACCCCATCTCAGAATCGTCCATGCAAGATTTGAAACGGCTTTGAGAATCTTTATGATTTTTATAAATGTGCTAAGAAAGGTCAACATTAACACCAGCGTTGATGTGTTTCATATAATTCAGTTCAGAAGAAAAGTTTCGGTGTGCAATTTGCAGTTTGCTCTTTAGGTTTGGTTTTGAAAGGAGAAATCATGTCCAGGAGAGATAAGCACAACGGAGTTAAGGCTAATGACCGGCCATTTGTGTGAAAATGTACACACTGTCACTGAGCAGTATTTTAGAAAATGAGGAGAAAGAGTGAGCTGTGTGTCCACGAGAACACAGACGGATGTACCTTTTTGTCTTGGTGCTATCGTGGCTCGCTGAACTGCACTAAGCAGGATACACATATGGCAAGACATATGGTTGACAGTGTGGAAAAAGTGTCCTCTGATTTTGAAGCAACCTCAAAAGGTGACACTTTAGATCATTATTGCTCAGATGAGTTCAATTAGGGTAAATGTAAACCTCGACTGCCCTTTTGTTTTCACCCCCAGTATTTTTGACCTGTGCTCAACACAGTCGAGGTACTTCCTCGTGACCCAGTCTGGACCTCACACTGAGCTACCACATAACGCAGATATGACAAACCATTGACATATCAATCATCTGCAAGACTATGGCATCTCTAATTTGGCACGTTAGCTCCCTGAGTGTCTGCTCTTGTGTTTGCCCCGCTGCAGTATTTGGTCCGTGTGAACTGGTTTGGATCGGTTGTACAGTAAGTGGGAGCTCAACCCGTTTCCCCAGTGCGTCTTGTCTAATCGCTAGATACGTTTATTTTAGGTGCTGCCGGGAAGCTTCACATCCATTATTTATCCGGACTGTCTATGGGATGCATAGAAATTGCAGTTTACCGTACAAGTGTGTTTAAATTTAGAGCGTCGTGCTGTTTTTCCTTTCTTTGGCTTATGATCATTGTCACAGACCTTACATGCAACCTTAAAAACATAGTCAATGTAAAGGGTGCACGGTGAACACATCTACAAACCATTAGTCTTATTTCCTGATGAGCCATGTTCAATAATCTATACTTAAATACATTTCATTTAAATGTGCTGCAGTCAGAGGCTGCAGAGATAGCAGTTACTGCTTAGTTAGACTATTCTCTGATTTAGCTACTGCGTTATTATTTACTGTAGGTGGTAGAACAAACGCAATAACTAAGACAGGAAACCGGTAAACGTGGGTAAATTAGCTTTAGCTAAGGCTGTCGCACCAGCCAACTGTAACTAGACCGTTTTTAATATGCTGCCCACACAAGGACACATTAATTAGATCAAATGTAGCTTCAACATTTCAGCTTTCGAAGGACGATGTCGAATGTTACTGTTTAAAAACAGTGCGTGAAAGCAACAATGCCTAATGCTCTTTAACACAGGCTCAACCAAGCTTAAATGCAGCTGCATACAATGTGTGGATGCGTCTTATTCAACACACATAATAACTCCATGCGTACTGTGACTCAAAAGCATGACTGTTGCTGCAGGGAGTTTAGCTGATACTATACACACTGTTCTCTATATTATGTATGCAGACCCCTATTTCCTCCCCGGAGCTCAGGGATGATGGAAATGTGTGAGCCGGAGCTTCTATTTTGGGGCCTTTGAGTCGGCTTCACTCTTCGCCTCACCCTCCTCACCTCAACTGGCAATTGTGCCATTCGCAATGTGCCCATTCCCCAGTGTCCCCTGAAGCACCTCCAGATGTATTCAGCTCCCATTTGTCATTCCTGGGAATGCGGTGGCGTCAGCAGTTATGTCCCAACCTCCACTGATGGCACCGCACCACCACTACGAGGAGTTTCAGCCCCGCCTGAGGTCACCCTAGTCCCTTATTACAGTTTTATACCTTCGGCGTGATGGATAATGATGATGTTGTTGCCCTATTTAGCCCACTGTGGCAACCGCACCCACGCGCCAACTGCTCATTTCAGTTGCATTTCGTTTATGTGCGGGCTCACTTCTCACAGATCTGTTCGCGTCACTCAATGCCGGAGCTGAAATCGCCGCGCGATTTTGAAGTAATAACCTGTTTTCTTGTTTTTTTTGTGATTAGTGCATGCAAACAATATAACTAGAAATTGTCAAATACCTATTGCTTTTTTCACAACAAACTATTTGACTGTACCAGTAAGGCAACACGCACAATACCCAGGACCTAAAACTGAAATAGCTAACTGTAGCATGAGGAAATATCTTCTGTGAAAGAAGCTCTTGTTGAGTCAGCATTTCTAGCAACATTTGTGTAATATGAATACTATCATTTTCAATATGTGACAAAGAAATGGGTCAAATGCCTTTCTCCAAAATAACTTACTTTTCAGTAGCCTTGGTTAGTAAATTGTGTACAGTCTTGTAGTGCTGAATGTTTGAAGATGAAGAGTACCAACCTGATCTCATGGGAAGGCATATGCAGCATGATATTTCTGACATTTCCACGTGGCGTTATTACGCATTTCAGTGCCGCTTTCCACGTCACGTCATTTCACACCATGCGGTTATCTTGAAACTGTTGTGGTTATGTTCAGGCAGAGAAATGACAGCGTTGGCCGCAGTTAGGTGTAAAAGCACTTAGTTAGGCTCAGGAAAAACATTATAATTTGGCCTTAAAATAACGTCAAATATGTATGGAAACGACGTAATAGGATGAAAAAACGTTTTAAATGGGACACCAATCTTGAATATTGATCTCATTGTTGACAATATATTTGTTTACTTGACACATGCCTCCCATTTTGCCCACAACAAGCGACCTGTCTCACATCGTCACTTGTTGAGAGTGCAGCTTGTTCACATGGATAAGTCCGCAGTCAGCAAAAACTACATGGTGTACAGATGACAAAAAAAAGCAAAAGGTGTTCTTGTTGCACAGTAAATGAAATACATTTAGCTTACACATTTAGTTGGAAATATAACCTTGTGCTCACATTTAAGCTTGATATCAGCATATAGTGAGAAATATACTGGGTAACAATTTCTACCAGAAGACGTTGTTTTTTCTCACTGATAAAATGCTGCTCACAAAACCGGGTGTGATTTGTATGAGAGGCTTTTCACATGATGAAGAATCCCATCAGCTGGAGAGAGAAGATGACGAGGCCTCCAGTAACTTGTTGAGCAGCTCTCACGGCGGTCCTCGTTTTGAAACAGCGTTGACAGCCTTGTTCTCATCAACATCCACCTACGGAAACACTAAGGCCCATTGGCGGCATACGCCAATGACGATCTAATAAATTAAAGTCAATTAATTACCATGTTTAGCATAATTCTGGAGTTTAACAAAAGGTCTTTGTGCTAGATGTATGCATCACAACAATTATTCATTTTGATGAGCAGGGATTATAAATGAGGCAATTAACGTGCTGTCAGATTGGAGGGGGAAAAGCCTCGCTGCTCCTTCTTTGAATCCCATTTATTTCTTTTTGCATGTAAACTTCAGACTTGAGTGCAGCGGTGGCGGCTGGTGTCAGGCTGTCAGATGGGGAGGGCTGAGGGTCAGCTGGGTGCTGGAGAGACCGGGACAGCAGTGGACAGTTGCCCCCATCAAAACGCTGAGCGGCTGGGTTGCAGCGTCCTTCTATCCTCTCAGGTTAACCCGATTTATCTAAAAAAAAAAAGACAAATACACACTGAGGATGTTAAAGCCCTCCTTTCTACACATCACAGGGATACACACAAACATAGACAAATCACACGCAAACACACACACGCACACACACACACACACACATGCACACACACACACACACACACACACACACACTGGCTGCCAGCGAGTTAAGTCCCCAGGCGAGAGCTGGGGCTGCAGAGAGGGGGAACACATTAGCCTAATAAGGGCCATCTGGTGGCCATTCATTAACTTGACCATCCTTGAAGTCCCTGACCCAACATGTCATTTTTCACTTTGCAGAGGAATCCGTTAGGTGACAAGATGAACTTGGGCCAAATTACCAAAGATGGAAAACCGGAAGACGGAGAGTGAGAGAAGCGAGATAGAGGTGGGGTGTGAGGAGGACTGGTGGTGGTGGTGGTGGAGCTGCGATAAAAGAAAGTGAAGAAAAAGAGCACGAATGAGAGGGTGTGAGAGCCCCAAGTGAGGCCAGGAAGAGAAGTTAATTAGCTGATATTATGTACACTGGGGGGCTCATCTGACGCATTAGTGGCAGTCAAACGAAAACACTCTTCTTCACCCCATTAGCTAATTCCTAACATCATCATAAACACATATTCAACAATGTGGTCCAAACATTTGACAAATGTTTTACTCTTCCCATAAAAAAAACACAACATTACTTGTACTTCGTGGCAAAAATATTCTCTATTATTTTTTTCGACACCGTAATAATAATAATAATAATAATAATAATATTAATGATTATTAGAATAAAGAAAACAATCTTCAACACGCACCAAGACACAAAAAAAGGCTTTGTGGAAGCGTAAGGTGGGAGGATTAATGAGAAGACACCATGACTGCACTCTCTGCTGTGCATCTCAGAACCCGACTGACACTCACTCACCATGATAAGTGATTATTAAATGAGTGTACGCTCACACGTGAGCTGCGAGCCCCTCGTGCAACGGGGGTCTGCACGGGTTTAATCAAGCTGTCACCTTTCTGTCCTACACCAAAACACTCCTCAAGGTCATACGCAAATGGTCCGACAACTTTAATTATTTCAAGTGGTAATGTGAGATTTATGTATTTTTTATAATCTTTTGGTGCTAAGCAGTCACTGTTGTGTTTTTTTTTTTTACTCAGCAGTTCCCAGAGGACGAATATGTTTTTATCTTGAACATCTATTGCTGTCCCAGGTCAAGGTTATTGAGAATAAATGGAACCATTCTTCTTTTGATTCAGCAAGTATTATAGTTTCATCATCAGGATAACAATGTACATATTGTCTTGGAGCTGCCGGCAGCACTGTACTGGTATTCAGTTTATTTTATTTTGTATAGCCCAATATCACAAATTACCAATTTGCCTCAGAGGGCTTTACAATCTGTACACATACGACATCCCTGTCCCAGGACCTCACATTGGATCAGGAAAAACTCCCCAAAAATAACCTTTGACAGGGAAAAAAGGGAAGAAACCTTCAGGAGAGCAACAGAGGAGGATCCCTCTCCCCGGATGGACAGATGAATAGATGTCATGTGTACAGAATGAACAGAGTTACAAAGTTACATAAACACATTACAGGAATATGACAATGTATGAATGGACCTCCAATCCATGAAACAGAAGGAGGTAGAGAGGGGGGGGGGGGGGCGGGGCGCATCAGCAGGGCCAACGCGGGAGGCCGGCTCACCAGGCATCAGACACCTCCAGGTCCAATGGACCCTATGAGACGTGAAGTCACAACGACTCCGGGGAGGAAGCAGAGGTATGCTGTTGTGTTCACGAGCAAGTGAGCTGGAGTTTCACTGGAGGCTTTGGGTCTGGTCTAACTTGTTCTTGGTGTAGCTGACCCCAGACGGACAATAGTGAAGCGTACTGATGTTTCCAAAATCTTTTATTCTTAAACCTTTTTGTGAACACAAATTTAAGACTGTCCTTTTCTCCATAAAGATCCGGATATCACCGTAAGAGCTATGGAACAAATACAACATAAATGAGCTCTTACTAGTGTACAACTTAAATTAAAATAAAGTCACTAAACATGTAATTAAAGCCTAAATAAAACACAAAGTACCCTGTTCCCGTTCCAGCTAGGAGCTTAGCAGTTCGTAGAGTGAATTATGAGAATAAATACACATGAACATTCCTTCTCCTTCAGTACACCGTAAACTAATGGACTTTTTTGCGATGTCAGTTTTGCGGAAGAACTTAAGGACCCAAAACATACAAAGGCACTTACAATATAAAGTCTTGCAGGAACTAGTCAACAAATGAATGGAACGTTTTCAGAGTCATTTACACTTGGTACACCTCCTCAGGATCTGTTCTGGGCCACGTGGTGTATCTTCACTTTCCTTTCCTCGGGTCAAGTGTACTTCTTCATCCGACTTCCTCTTGGCTGCTCTTGAGACGCTCAAAGGGGACCCTGAACCCCTGTTTGCTTTGCATTGATACAAACACATGTATCGTTAGTTTTCATGTAAGCATATGCTATTTTGTTCAATTTCATAAATTGAGTGGTTGCCTTTTCGGGATTCTTCAGCCATGCTAGTAGCTCTCGGAGCCTGCTCTACCGGCTAAATGCTATGCTCACAATGACAATGCTAACATGTTTTAAATGTAGCACGTGCAGTGCAAACTGCTTATAGGGTCCATGGCCACAGTGATTATGTGGATCAAAAGCATGGGACCAAGACTGCATCAGCACCCTCAAAGGTCCCCGGGCACTGAAGCTAAGCTTGGGCTCTCTTAGGTCTGGGTCTGACCCATCACACCCCAGGCAGATGTCTCAAAGTCGGCAAATTGCATGCAACATAGGCAGCGATTCCAAAAGGTGCACAGCGGTTATTCGGTTCTTCTTTTGCAAGACATTTTTTTTGCAAAATTGGAGCAGCACAGTGTCCCAACGTATGGTCATCTGCACAGTTTTCTCCCTGCCCAGGGCCATGCCCAGATATACTTTTGTTTGATATAGAGTTATTGCTGGAAAATTCACTTTTTCTAATATAGTAGTCTTCAGTGTTGATTTTCAAAATATACTTTATGCTTAACAACATATTTAAAAAAAATGTTTAACTCCGGTAATTCTATTTTTTGTGTCCTGTATTTTGAAACGGTCAATAATAAATCAGCAATAAGCAAAGCCGTCAGTTTTATTACTTTACATTAATGTATTAAATATACAAATGTCTATTAAATGTGAATCTGCATAAGAAATGAAAGAAATAAAAAGGAATTGACCCACAGACTCCTCATTTATTAGATGATTCCACAAACCACAATAATAATGTTTCTGTTCATCTGAGTTTAGTGTGCTAGCATTATACAGCTGAGGCAGATGGGAATGTCACTAGTTGTTTAACGTTTTGGACACATTGTACCTGGTGGGGATGCTGGATGACATGGAGACAGGTAACTGTTTCACTTTGAGTCAGTAAGATGCATTGCTATGTGGTTCTGTCCATGAAGACAAACCCATGAAGACAAACTGTGAGAAAATGGACTTGTGGTGTGCCAGTGTTTGAAAAGTGTCAATTGGCCTTTCCTACGTCCCTTTGAGCTTTGTCCTCCAATAACAGTTGAACAAGCTTGAGACCCTGCAGGACCGTGGTCCACTTTCCCACTTCCTGTTATACTTTAACATTAAATCACATTACATTGATGTCACTTTCTTTGCAAACACATTACATCGTATATAATACAGTTACAACGAGGAACTTCCATTTTGTGTGCAGCAGGGTCTGATAGTCTGCCTGCGTAGTCCTGGTGCCTCCTTTCTCTACAGCTGCCTCAGCAATCCTACCTAGAGCTTCTAAAGGAGGCATTCAGCTCCAGTTTTCCACCGTCACGACCAAACCAGTCATTGTTTAATGATTCCTTATGTGGCCAGAATGGAGATCGTTTCCAGAACGCAAGCTTTTTTTCGTTTTGAAAACAGGAAGTGATATTTTTCATATATACGATATATTGATATCTCCATCACTGAAGTCGCAGCAAAACAAAAATATGTGCAGAAGACTTTAGAGCAAACATGGCATGCGTACTTATTTCACTCCTTGGGGATACGCAAAAGCAAAAAAAAAGGCATTTTCTGCTGCTCAGAGACGGCCCCTTAATGAAGGTCTTCCTAGGCAACAATCTAGGTTACCGACTGCATGCGCTCATCAGCAGCAACCAGACAGAAGGGGCGGTCTCAGGTGGTCGGGCGAGAGTTTCTTATTCTCTCATTATCCCTTTTACCAATAGGCTTCAAAGATAACACATGTCACCGCGGTGTCAACACCTCCGGTCTCTAAGACAGGCTTCTCTTAAAAAAAATTTAAACATTGTTCATCTTCATGTATTGAACCATTCTACTCATGCATCTTTTTCAACATTGTCCTCTACATGACAAGACTCGCTGACGCAGGCTGGATGTGGTTTGCTCAACGGTACTTCAATTCCAGTACATGAGAAGCAAAGAGGGAGGTTTTCGTTTACTTTCCCTGGTTGTTTGCCGCTGAGCTGCCAACCCAACACACTGTGCTACCCAAACCCTGGAGGTTGCCCAGTGGTCGAGTTGCCAGACCGAGGGCCTCTTAGCCATATTTGTCTATTTACCATCCAATGAATGCCTTTTGTTTGATTCTCTGCCATAGCCTGTGCTGAGAAATTCCCGTCGGTAGGGCTGGACCACATTACGGCCGATTATCCCATCCTTATTAACGCTGCAGGGATGCCAGCAGTGGAGCAAACTGTGTTCACGGCACCCAGAGATGCTCTTTTGTGCTCCCAATAAAAGGAAAGGTAGTGGAATGTTGGCTAATGATGGCACAGATGACCATCTTGGCCCTCATTTGTAGTTAGCGTGCAGCGTGAGGCATCATTCTCTCCCTCAGACCGTCACCCTTTCCCTCCCGTCTCCCACTGCATGGTGTACCTGCAGGAACATCAAAGATAGTAGGAATTAGCCTGCCTGCTTTGAAGGTGAACAATGCCACAGTGATGCTAAATCTCTAACCTCCATTGGATTCTCTTTAGGGTGAAAAAAAAACTTTAAATAAATCATATCACTATCTTTCAAGAGTGTCCTTATTGTTCTAATAAACAAAGGAAATGGAATGGATTATTTAGCTGGCATAACGGATCGAAAACTGGACATATGAGTATTTGTTGTTTTGATGAGTAATCCTGATATGACAACACAATGTGTGTGATCAGGCTGTGAGATCTGATCTGCCAAACTTTCAAGAAGACATGTGACATGATATTCTATGATTTAAGACAGCGGTTTTGTTTTGTTTAACACCTCGAGATTTAAATTGGCAAAGTTCATATGATAGACTAGAACTATCTGTGATATTTGTATAGGCTATACTGAATGTAATCATCCACTTCCTGATTATGGAAGAGCTGCGATTTGGACTAACAGATTGTTTGTTTTCTGTGTCACTGTAGTGTGTGTAGTATCAACCTGAGTACACACTGGCTGTGTGTGTGTGTATGTGTGTGTGTACCCAGAGTGCAACCGCAGTGTCAACATTCTGATAGACTGAACAAACGCGGGGTCAAATACAAAGTCACAACGCTCACATAGCCCCAAAAATTGTGTTTTTTTATTAATTTTTATAACTATAAAGCAAGTGTAATCCTCTCATCTCAAAATTGGTTGTTGAGCAGCTAAATTTAATGAATTAAAGGCGTTACTGACAGTCATCTTTGTCACATTATTGTCCCTGTTGCACTAATAAGACCCAGAGACAGCTGTGTCGTCAGAAATAGAATTGATTCAGTGCCATGCCGATGGCAATGCACCTGATGTGCAAAAAACGGTTTCAGACATGTGAGACTTGCAAGCTTTGACTTGTGTAAACCACTCTGGGGAAAGGCAAAAGCACTTGGACTGGTTGTTTGAATGACAAATTAAAAATCCGTCGCCAATAGAGAACGTGTCAATCATACCTTGATGGTTTCAAATGTACTTTTTTATCATGCTGCATTGATTTCTTAAGTCATGACTTGTTGTCCTGTCCGATTGGTATATACCGCTACAGCATTACTAAGGCATTTCAGCCAGCCATGTAGTCTTTACACGTGAGTATTTGTCACTCCTATTTTAATTCCATTAATAGAATAACCAGCTACATGTGGCTCTGGTTCCCAGATACCGGAGCATCGTTCCATGGCCCAGGAAAAGGTTCTTTGTTGCCAAACTGTCACATCAAACCTTCTGTACCCATGTGATGGGGGAGGGCTGGTGTCACTCCTGAGTCTCGATGGCATGAGAGCCGTGTTTGACATCCATCAACCGCGTTGAGCCACGGTGGAGTTTCACTCGCTGTACATCTCAAACATTCCCTACTCACAGGTGGAAAAATCATCATGAGTGTCAAGAATGTTAAAGTACTGAGGGGGGAAAAGCTTGAGTCCCAATTGCTTAACTCCGTTCCGTGGCACAATATTTCCCCTTCAGCAGGATGTCACACCTCAGTCTCACTTCTCAATCACTTTGTCTCCCATGTGTTGTCTCACTCTGCCGATGTGATGGGGCCCAGCGCCACGTATACGCACCGTGATGATATAATGGGAATCACGAGATGCTGAAGAAGTCTACACAGCCAATGGCCCTGCATACAGAAAAGACACGTGTCTTAAAAAAAAAAAAAAAAAAATTTCCAGTAAGGGTCACAATATAATGTGCACAGTACAAAACACCCACTGTAACAAACACTGTCTTCATGAAGCCAAATAACTCTTTTCTGAGCTTGTCGTTTTGTGGCATCGTTGAATTGGATTGGTTTATATTGTAAAGACCCTATACCTTATTTTTTTGTAATACATGTCAAACTTAACTTACTGAAAACATCAAAATCCTTCTTCTTTATGACAATAAAAGGCAGTCTACCTTTTTTTAAAATAATTACCTGTGTTTCCAAACACGACAGGAGCTGACTGAGACATTTCCCCCGTGAAAAAAAAGGACACAACACCAATGTGTTCCAGCCAGGTAAGGATCCCAGATGTGACATACTTAATCACCAGCAGGGAGACGTATTACCCTGGTAACATCACCGTGGAAACTCTCGAATGTCCTGGTCTCCAAAGGAATCTGTACTTTTTGAAAAATGGAGCCTTGAAAGTATTCATTAGTTAGCCAAGCAGTGAGATGACCCTTCCAATGCTAGTGTGATTTTTAAAGAGGAAAGAAGTGGGCCAGAAAAAAATAAACAGTCTCAAAAATAAACATTTCTAAAGAAAAGTCCAACTATTTCAGAGAAGCTCTGCGAAGGCTTCTTGCTGAGAAGCAGCTTTAGTATCCATTAATGGAGATACCGTATGTCTAGTTCCAGTGTGGAGAAACCACTCAGCGCCACTGTAGGAAAAAGAAACGCTGATCAATAAGTGCTGTGCGCGGTTCAATAAATGCATTGATCATCACACAAACACACACATCACAACCGTAGCGGGAATTGGAGTGCTGGGGCAAGGTCAATACCTTTCAACCCGACCGAACGCAAGTCTGCTTGGGCTTGTTTTCGCTTGCCCTCTAAAACGGGATTGGTCGTGTACGGCAAAACACGCTGGCATCGAATGTTCAACATGTGAGATGTGTGTGTGTGCGCTGTCACTTTGTTTCTAAAATTAGGATGATTTATATTCCATGATTATGGCAGATTGTCATCAAATTGTCAAGACATGCAAGAAAAAAGGCGGTATAAATGCGCATGTATCCTTTGACGCCCACACATTTCACATGACATATGAATTACTGTCCACTCAAATCATGACACGTCACACGATAGATGACGATACGTGACTTTTTATTTCGTGTTCCGGGACAACAAATGGAACCATTGTCTGTACCATTGGGACTGTATTCTATAATCAAACGGCTTGAACAGTATGCTGTCGTAAATGGGATGAAAGATGTCCCGTTACCCCCTTTTGGTTTGACCTGATCACTGAATGTGTACAACGTCTGGCTCCTCCCCCTGGTTTGTATGTCTTTAAAGTGGCTATAATCAATATTCTTAGATTAACTATGTATCACTACTTTTCCATGAAAGGCGTCTTTCTGTTCCTTGTTTTTAGGCGACACATGCAGGTTTTTATTTTCTCTAATTATTTTTTATAATTTCAAAAAGTCTTTTTATTGTCATCTGCGATGCTTTTGGCATACTATCCAACAGCTGAAGTATGAATATCCAAAATAAAACAATGCATGATGAATATCCCAACGTCTGCTTGAGGAACAAGGATGCATCAGATGGCAATTTGACTCCCTAACAAACGGGGAAAGCCTCAAAGGACAGCGCATGATTGAGGCTTTAGGTTTCCTATTCAGAACTGTCTGAAATAGATGAGAAAATGGTTTCGCATTTTCATTGAATGCAAATGGGAACAACACAGTCCACCTTCAAAGTGTAAAGCTTTTTTTAATTTCTGTGGAGGTCTGCGCTCTTAAGACAAGAGAAGTCCCCCACATGCTTTCAGTTGTGTTCCTGGATTTGACAGTCACCTTTTAATCTGCACACATCTGCCAAAAAACATTGTCCCCTTGAGCTACGGTGGCTTGTGAGTGACACATACGGTTATTACATTTCAGGAGAATCCAAGCTAATTACAGTTTAGAACCAAAGAAACATTCATTGCCTCTGTAACTGAAATGCCTTTGTTGAGTCTTTGATTCCCCACAGATAGGTTACCCACAGTTTTTGCCACAGGGCAGGAATAAAAAATATATATCACTTCCACAAAGCCCATTACAGGGGGAGATAATCCAGTGGCAGTGCAGGGTTTGCTCTGAGGTATTTTGGTGATGCTTCATGGTCGGGTCAGCCAACAGCTGCTGGAGGTGAGATATCTGGGATGAAGTCCCCTCCCCAAATGACATCAGCTCTATTTTAATTCTCCACACAGCATGGTGCATTGACACCTGGGCTGAACACGTGGTTAAAATTAGGGCCACTGCAGGGGACCTTGACAAACAAGTGACTTTGACTGAACGTATCAGGGTCGTCCCTGGAGTCAGACAGCGGTGGAAGAAATTGAGTTTTGTTTTAGTTTGTGTTATCTATCTATTTATTCTGCCTGTGTGTATATATTATTGTATATTTTATTCAGTTACCGTAGATTGTTTACTTTTTTATTTACTGTTTATCTTATTATGTCTTGTGTGCATTTTACCTCTTTTTTGCTGCTGTAATCCGGTAAATTTCCCCACTGCGTGACTAATAAAGGAGTATCTTATCTTATCAGTCGTCATTATTAGTTTTAAAATGTACTTGTAATTTGATGCTGAGATGTTCTGCTTCTACACAACAAAGCAGAAAATATCTTAATATCTGAAAAAATATACTTCAATACTTCAAAATGACTTTTGCAAAGAAAACCCAAACCCAGTCTAATAAATAGTCTCTTTTTATTTTCATTTCAGTAAAGATGGTGCAGATTTTTGAAGTTTTGAATTTGATTTGTTTTGGGGATTTAGTTGCTCTGGATCAATTGCAAAAATATGGAAACTCAGCCCAAACCCAGGGGGTGGGCACCTTCCCCTGTGGAGATATTGTACCCACTTAGGGAAGATTTATGCACCTAAAGTTCACCTAAATAATATTTTTTGGCACTAACTGTATATCCAACATCCTATTTTGTATTTAATTGTTTTCCTACTGTCTTCATCATTCTTAAACTATAACACATCAGATGTCGAGAATTATTAAATTATTAAAGTGGAGTTTACAGTCTGAATAAATCTGCTACACTTTAATTCAGGCCATATTAATCTGGGCTGCTCTAATTGCAAATCAAGGACCCCCGACAATGCCAAGTAAATGTGATCTTTAATAATTGAATGTCAGGCCAACAGCTGAACATTTACTCAAGTATGCCATTGTTCTAATGAATAACAGTCCTGAGAAGAAAGCAAACTTACATGTGGCATATGGATGTGCTTATGTTCTCTGGTAATTAATACTGTCCTTGAAAACATACTAGCTAACATAATATACACTCCTAAATTCCTTTTATTTCCTTGGAGTCAAACTTAAGGAAAAAAACAAAAAGGTGGAGTCTGTTTAGCCGAAGCTGCGGCTTGAATATTTCAAGTTATGGATGAAATGTCGAGTGTATGACAAGACCCACTACATATACTTTGAACACAGGCTCTCCAGAAGACATCGATTGTTGTAAATATTTAATTCAGTGCCTCCGACAATGCATGCCACTGAAACAAATCTTTACCAGATTGAATTCTAGATAAATAGCACGGAAATATCACCAGCGCTGATGCACAGACTTTCACGCCGTTGTTTTGTCAGGGCGGCCGTGTTGGAGGTTCGTGTTCCACAGATCGCATGCGACGTTATCCAACGTGTCAGCGCTTCTCAAGCAGCCCCTCAAGTGTTTGTCACATATTATATGTGCAGATGTGAATGTGATAACAACACAGTATGGAAAGGCTCTCTAAGTACCTGGAGTGTTTTCTTTTATAAAAGTTGTAAACTAATGTTTTTTTAACTTTCAGGTGGTGCTGTTGGTACAAAAACTGCAGTATCTAACCCCAACCCTAACCACTAACCCTAACCCCAACCCTAACCACTAACCCTAACCCCAACCCTAACCACTAACCCCAACCCTAACCACTAACCCCAACGCTAACCACTAACCCCAACCCTAACCACTAACCCTAACCCCAACCCTAACCACTAACCCCAACCCTAACCACTAACCCCTAACCCTAACCCCTAACCCCAACGCTAACCACTAACCCCAAACCCTAACCACTAACCCTAACCCCAACCCTAACCACTAACCCCAACCCTAACCACTAACCCCTAACCCTAACCCCTAACCCCAACGCTAACCACTAACCCCAAACCCTAACCACTAACCCCTAACCCCAACCCTAACCACTAACCCCAAACCCTAACCACTAACCCCAAACCCTAACCCCAAACCCAAACCCTAACCACTAACCCCTAACCCTAACCCCAACGCTAACCACTAACCCGCGACTGTGGGTCAGTGGTTAGCAGGTCTGTCTTTCAATCAGGGGGTTGGTGGTTCAATCCCTGCCCTAGTCGATGTGTCCTTGAGCAAGACACTTAACCCTGAATTGTTCCCTGTAGCTGTGTCTACAGTGTATAATGTAACATGATTGTAAGTCGCTTTGGATAAAAGCCTCAGCTAAATGACATGTAATGTAATGTAACCACTAACCCCTAACGCTAACCACTAACCCCTAACCCTAACCCCTAACCCCAACGCTAACCACTAACCCCAAACCACTAACCCCTAACCACTAACCCCTAACCCTAACCACTAACCCCTAACACTAACAACTAACCCTAACCCTCCTCTGCACAGATATGATACTCAATGTTAGAACACACTGGAGAAAATAGAATAGGAAACCATCAAAGACAAACTGAGATTGGTTACTCATTTTAATAAAATGTGAATGTAGCCTCAGTATGCTGTGCAGCTGTAAGATGAAGGAACAAGTAAACAAGGCATAAACTGTAAAGTAGTATAAGCTGGTTCAATTTAAAAAGTAAAGTTTCCCTGCTGCCTTAAAGCGGAGTTAGACTGAACTAAATTCTGTAAAGTCTATTTCTATAATAATACGAACAACACAGTCTCTAGTTTCACTTTAGTTGGTACCAAATAACATCATTATTGTTTGTGATGAAATGGTAAGGAAAGGGAAGAATTGGATTTAGTTGGCAGATGCTCAGAATGAAAGGACTCCGGATCAGCAACACAATTAAGACAAGAAGAGAAAGTCAAAAATCCACATCTCAGTTCAGAAACATCTAAATGACCTGCCATCAATAAATAATCAACACAGTTACATTTTTGAACTTTTATTCACTTAAATTCTCAAGTGTTAAAGCAAGAACAAAAACATTTATAATGTCCTTTGGTGGGATTTTATTACACTTTATTAATACTGTATATGTAAACTGATATTCTTTGATGCCAGCACGTTGCCAATACAAAGGAAAATCAACTGCACAACTAAAAGTAATATAGACAAATAAAATAAGTGAATGAAAAGAAATGGAAATCATAAGAAAACCATAAACAATTGCTTCTGCAGTTGGATGTTTTTAAATAGATACATTAAAGGTTGCCTTTTTTTCAATCACAGTTCGGCAAAGATACAAAAGGATTACATGACTCTTTTAATTATAATTTTTTTTGCCCTGTCGAGAAAAGAACTTGCGAATACACCGATGGTTTCCTATGCACTTCTCGTCTGCTGGGGTGAAAACTATCCTCGGACCATAATCGCGTGGCGGCTCTAAGATAGAGAAAGAATCAGACGGCTTTATTGGAGTATCTTTTTGCAGGAGGGGATGGGAGGGCAAGGGGCTTCTTACACATGTGCATCACTAACATCGGACAAAAGAATCTTTCAACCAACAAGGGTTTACAGAGTAACGTTCACGAAAAGCACAGGTCTGTGGCAGCATGGCGAGGGGGTTTGGGACTGGAGGGAGGATGAACAGGAGGGAGGATGGGGGGGGGGGGGGGGGGGGGGGGGGGGGGGGGGGCGCGAGACAGAACGCTAGAGAGGGATCAACGTGGGCAAGGTTTACTTTTTGCGTCACAAAGTGGCAGTCCGGACAGATTTCCTTCTATCTACAATGCACTGACAGCAAAGAATGCTTCACGTGTTTCCTCCTCTTTTCTTTCTCGTCGTATTTCGGGGGCCGACCGGTCAGCCATTCAGCGCGGAAGGCTTCTTTGAGATTTCTTCAGCGTCAGTACGGCCAATTTACTCGCAGAAGCGTCCCGCGGGGGCTCGGCGGCCACTGCCGGCTAGTTCGAGAGCTGATTGGTCGCAGCTGTTGTTGCCGTGGCAATAAGAGGGGAAGTGAACGAGTCCGCCATCTTCAGTTATCCCTTCTCAAGCTGGGAAGGAGCTCAAGTACCTGGTATGGCTTAGAGGGGGAGGGGGCTCTCATTGTTCTTTGCACATTTTACTCTTATTAGGCAAAAGCTCTTTTCTTTTTTTTGTCTTTTTTTTTCTTTTATAATATCTGGCATTTTTAGAAGTATATGTATTTTTATTTTTTCATTTCTATATATTCTTTGAAATTAAATGAAAGTTTTTTGCACTCATTCGACTGGCACATTCCCCTTTATCGTCAGCACGAGTGTCCATTGAGTCTGGCGGCGGTGAAGCTCAGAACAGTAGAGTCCAGAAAGCTCGTGGTTGTTCTTGTTTAATGGTTGTTGATTATCTTAAAGGGGGGGGGGGGGGGGGGGGTGGGGGGGTGTAAAGTGGAGGCGGCGGGGAGTTTATCACTCCCACCAGGTCATGGGTCTCTTTTAGAGCAGTGCGGGCCAGCAGGAGGCCTCTCTCAGCAGTGCCGAGCCCAGCAGCAGCAGCAGCAGCAGCCTTGGGGGTGGCGGAGGCGTCAGGGGGGCCTGGCCCGAGTCGGGGCCCCCGCAGCCACCCAACTCCGACTCGCAGCGGGGGTTCTCACACAGCAGACCCGTGTAGTCTGAGGGACAGCTGCAGCGGACGTTGTTGACGCACTCCCCGCCATTTTGGCAGCGCAGGAGCTCGTTGTCACAAACCCGGGCTAATGCAAAGACAGGAGAGAGGAGTGACAATCAAACATTCAACAACATTTTTGGGTGACCCTTTACTTGAAGCGTCCTGTGCTTGCATCCAAAACACGTCATCATCAAATCAATTTCATATCATTAAATGATCTACTCTCCATTCAAATTAAAATGATCCCTGCGGGGGAAAGTTAGGAATTCTCTCATGCTCTGAATCAAACAAATTCAAAACGCTCAAAAGGTTTTCTTCAAGTAAAGTGGTACCGCATTTTATTCCAGATTTGATTTAGCTGAAATTCGAGAGGAAGAGCATTTTGGGAAACGGGCTTATTCAATTTCTTTCTGCAAGTTTGATGAGAAGATCAATACAAACTCTTATGTCTGCGCAGTCAATATGGAGCTTGAGACAGCAGCCAGTTATCTGAGTTAATAACTATTTAACTTAATCCATACAAAATCTGAAGTTTTTTTTTTTTTTTTTTTTTTGACTAACTTCCTGAAATCTCAGCTGGTTGCTTGGTAACTTCTCCCAGTAAACGGTCACATATGGCCAAATACTCGACTTTAAAAAGGCAAATTGACCATTTATGATGTGAGATGAAAGCAAATAAGCTGATTTCCCAAAATGTACATATATTGCTTCAACATTATATTTTGCAATATAGTGGATTTGCCAAAAATAAAATCCCTGATATGCAATGTAAATTATTCTTCAAGGCAAACTCTGCAATGCATGCATCTTAATTACATCAGTCAACATTTTACTATAGCAGGTTAGTAATGTTAGTCTAAATATTTGAGTAAAAACACACATGTTAAAGCCACTATGTGTAGAATTTGAAAATGGCTACCTTTGGCGCCCCCTGTGGTAATACCAAACAATACATTGATTTTCTCAAGGATTTTCTCCTTTTTTGTATACAAAAACATGCCGTCACAATACCTTCAAAGATGGCATAATTACATCAAGTACATAGACACTCTTATCACATCTAGTATGCAAGTTTGACTTTTATTTCAAAATCTCCTTAATAATAACCTTACTGTTACCACCTCATAAAAACAAACCCAAACAATGTAACATCCTCCTCACAATAGCACGTGCAATCAAACAGTATGGCAGAAGAATTATCATCAGAAGGAATAATCATCTTTTGCTATGCAAACGTAATCATTCTGTCTGTTGTGCGAGTGCATTCCCTTTCCGTCTACACTTCTTTCTTAACAAAGCTGCCGAAAGCCTCGTCCCATCAGCGGTGTTGCTGCAGAGAATTCCTCAAAGCCTGACAGGCTTCCCCCCCCCCCCCCCCCCCCCCCCCCCCCCCCCCCCCCCCCCCCAAGCAGCACTGTCTTTAGACAAACCGAACGCCAGGTGAAAATTGGTGTATATTTCGAGCTGGAACACCGAGGCCACTCCATTCCCAGTGGAGGCAAGCTGTCAGGCAAGCTGGAGGCTAACAAAGCGGCGGCGCACAAACTAATAAACCAACAGAGACAAATAAACAGTGATAAACACAGGGGCCACTTCTGCCCATTCCAGTCCTTCATGGGAGAGGAAAACAATGTGGTGAGCAATCTATGAACTCTATGGGACATAAATATCACAATAACAAATATCAGGCCTCTCTCCTGATACAGGGGATTGGACGCCATGCTGTCTCCCAGGAATAGCCAAATGGGGCTTTGATGGGAGGCTTGTTAAGAAACATTGACTCTGTGAATCCTATTTGTGCCACATCTGTTTCGCAGGAGAAAGGGGACCTGCTGTTTGGCTCAGTAAGTTCTGCTCCAGGCCACAGCTCCCCAATCACCATACACATCTACATCCAAATAAGACATCTGAACTCTAGCGTTGTCTCTTTTTTTTTTCCTCTCCGACTGACATATCAATTTCATGACCAACTCAACCACTCAGCAGGAAACAAAGTAATGCGTTAATAAAACCACAACCACTGTTTCTTTCCTGCGGAGAGCGATTGTTCTCTTGGTTTTCTCCTCGTGGTGAAGCAGCTCAACTTGGTAATAAAATGTCTCCTTCAAGATGACAAGGAAGAACAACGTATTAATTAAAGAGTCATGTTTTCCCCCACGAGGCCTCGATATGATCAGTTCACCGGAGAGACTCCTTTAATTAGACAATGACCTTTCATCCTGTCCATCTTATCTCTCCTCGCTTTCGTGATAGTATGCTTATATGTTGTGTATTTCTAAAGATAGTATTTCTGTGCTCTAAATATATCACTAAAAGATGTGCAAGACAACATTGTATATGCAAACCTTTTCAAGGTTTCAAGGAGCAACAGGGCAGAGCACGAGGGACCTGGAGGATATGCTCAAGCTATTCACATTTGACAAGCGAAAAAAGGATGACAGCTTTAATAAAGTGCAGCCTGAGACAAAAAAGAGCTTTGTGACATTTGCACAATATTAGATTTTCACCCTACTCAAGGAAGGCAATTCATACTTGGAAGACAACACCCTGACTTGATTATTACGTCTACAGGAGCTTGAAGTTATGATACTTGTCGGGGGATAAAAAGAAGTAATGTTCATCTCCTAATCAAGTTGGTTGAATGCTGTTATTGTAGCTGCAAACTACTTTCAGCAGAAATCTTAACCACCAGTATTCAGTTGAGTTGGTTTAGGAATAAATGTTGGCCGAAAATTGTTGTGTGCGATATCTTCAGCAGCAGAGATACTGTCATCAGGCTGCATGAGGTATGTCACGTATATTTCTGTGAGACCAGGTTGGAAAACTGCTAGCTTGGTGTGTTTTATGTTTCGATATCAATATTGAGAGCAAATCTTCATTTCAAAGCGAACCACTACTTTAAATATTAACTACGCGGGGATGCTCAACGCGGACTCGCACGTTCCGTTGACTTCAAAGTAAACTTCAGATAATGGCCGACCCCCGCAGGCAAAAAGTGCTTCGTTTGCCGGCCAATTAAGCAACGGCGAAGTCCAAAATGAAACGGAGGTATAGATTTTTAAAAACAAAATGCAGCAGAAAGTTTGTCAAAGATGTCGACTAGAATAGGGTCCATGAGGTTAAAGGTTCTCTAACACCGTGTGGAGGAAGAGAGCAGCACCTGAGGTGCACACGAAGCACCAGCATGGGATGCTTTGTGTTTTTGTATACACTAAAGATGGGTATGATGAGTGAGGAATTATGTTGACAGCCTGAAAAAGTGATTTGGAGGGGGATGAATTCTTTTGAGAGCTCTGCACCTTTTTTTAATTTTTTATTTTTTTTATCTCTCAATCTCTCACATTGACCATTTTCCCGGCATGTAAACAGAGCAGTAAATGACAAAGATTTGTAGCGTTTGCTTTTGATACGAGTGATAATATTTAGAGAGGGGACCGATGAACTAGGTGTGCCTTTCTGGGACTGTGATGTGTTTGACGAGAGATTTGAGTTTTAATTGCATTCTTCAGTCTGCATGCAGATGGAGTCTTGCCCATGCACATAAATACTGCAGCAGCGGTGGAAGCAGACGGAAAAGATTTCCAACTATTTCTGCCGTGGAATAACTCCATCGTTAGCATGTCCTTGGGCAGGCATCATTGCCAGGGTTTTCCAGTTTAAACATTTTGTTGAAAACCTTTTGAGCGGCCAATGTGAGATCAAATTCACTATAAAACAGCTATGTGTGTTTTCCACTTTGGACCCCGGTTCTTGTTAAAGTTATTTTCCCGTGGAAAACTGCCTTTTTTTTAAAAAATTATCGCCAGAGCAGTACGGTATTATTTTCTAAAACATCTACAACAATACATGGAGAAATCCATAACCGAGTCAAAAATACTCATTCCTCCACCGTGGCCTCGATGGACCAGAATGCAATGCAGTCAGAGGCTTTCATCTATGCAGATTGTCAGTATAGTAGAGTGTAAAACCCGGTGCACTCTTCACCAGGGCCAGATATAATGGTGTGTTCACGCCAAAGACAAAGAGAAATTTCACCCTACATTTCTCACACCAGTTGAACCGCGGGGGTTCATTCGTGTTTTTTCTATTCACTTGCGTGAGACATACTGAAAAGAAGGGACTTATTTACATGAAGTCTTGTACCTTCATGTAAATATCAACAATATTTCATTAATCATGGCCGATATAATCTCTATTGCTGCCTTGCACATGTCGTGGAAGTCCAGACAAGGTCGATCAGTGCTCGGCCACGCGTGGAAAGCTCAATTCGCGTTTGGTGCGAAGAAATCATAACACCACACCACTGTTCTTCTTTTTCTCTTTCTGATATTGCTATTATAATCACACATGTATCGCACAGGGAAAAACCTTCAGTCCATGAAAGGCATTCTGGGAAATGTATTTAAAATGATAGGTTCAAGGGCAGTGGGCACATTAACACATTCTAATTTAATCACAAAAGAACCCTCATCTTTCATGTAAATAAAACATCCCCAAGTTGGATTTCTACATTTTGCACATGATCAAGTGTTGCCGTATTTCTTAAACCTCTTTACTCTCACTGCGGGAAGAGTGGAAGTTTGAGGCTTTGAAGTTTTGAGGACATACAAATACTTCACACAATCATGTTTGTTTGATGTTCTAATCACTGCTTCATAGTTAATCTGACAAATAAAACTACGGCTTTATTCTGTGCTCGGTGACTTCCCATCTGTTTGACACGTTTCATTTTCACTTTCATTGTTTCTTGTAAACAATTAATTTCTGCTGTCGTACCGCTCAGTTCTGTCAGTATCACACAAAATGAGTTTGTATGCATTTATTACATGTTGGCATGTGAACCATACCAGCGTATGCCTTCCCCTCTACAGTTTGAGTAGGAAAGGATGTATTCACACTAGACACTGAATTCATTAGGCAAAAGCGTTGCTTTTTAATGAACATCCATCTGTGTGTCCGCAACTTCTAAAAACAAGCACATGACTTTAAAGCACTTGCATTGACATGCTGCAGACTAACAAAGGCTAAATAGTATTAGTCAAAACAAGAGTATTGGTATTAGTTTGAACATGTTTGTGTCAAGCTGCCTTCACTGCATCCTATAGTGCTTGTGGCTGCGGTCATGCAGCATAAAGCTCTGGTCTCTTGGCATCTTTGATGATGGGTTTCTCCTTTTTATTGTTGAACACCAATAGCAATAGCAGTTCCTAA
This sequence comes from Cyclopterus lumpus, assembly GCF_009769545.1. Lineage (NCBI taxonomy): Eukaryota > Metazoa > Chordata > Actinopteri > Perciformes > Cyclopteridae > Cyclopterus > Cyclopterus lumpus. Next base: position 13,781,695 of record NC_046985.1, read on the forward strand.
AAAGCCTTTGCTGTTTCTTTGAGGGACTAACATCACAAACCTGTCATATACAAAGAGCCATAGCTCCATCAATTAGTTATATGGATTATATATAATGTGACATTGTATTTTGAACATGGCTAAATTATAGAAGGCCTTATTTATTTATTATTCATACAAAAAATACAACTATTGCCAGTTGAAGTCTTTATACTGACATTATTTTACCTTTTTTTGTTGTGCCATTGGCCAAGTGGTTTCTCATCTTTATATTCTTCCTGCTATACTTAGCAAATATAATTTTCTTCAATACCTCTTTTTGCTTGTTTGAATAATGTATCACAAAACAGATAAAGGTGTCATTTATCTCTGCCCAAAGTTTATGCTGTGCACTTATTGTGCCGGCGTGGGGTGTTTTCGTAGGACTGGTCCCATTTACATTCCTCTGATTGGTTTAGAAAGTATTTTCAGGCTCGGTGGTTGGATGAATACTTCATAGGAAGCAGACCATAGTACACTGGCACACGGGAAGAAATAGGGGCCGCCACGAGAAATTAATCCCTCAAAATTAATCCCTCAAAATCGTGTCACCTGACAATGTTGAGGGGCCTTATTTAGGACGCCTTTTGTTAACCAGGACAGATATTAATGTTGAGCTACAGGAGGAATCACCACCATGTGTGGTAAAGGTCTATACATTTGACGTAAGTTACTCACAGCTACCAACGGTGACGCAGAGATGCGGAATGGTTTGTTAAATGCTAATTGGCAGCAATTATTAGCTCGTCTGACAATAAGTGAGTTACAAGACAAGTAATTGCTCCAAACAGGCCAAATCATTTGTGCCCAAACTGCAAGTCAATTTGTCAAAAACAATGTGCAGCATGAACGGCTTTTGCAATGGTGATTTCTGTCTCTTTCTTTCTGTCAAAGAGTTACAATCATTACTCATGAGGCGAGTACTTTATTATGGCTACCTCCTGTAGGTCTGTCACCAAAGTTTGACGTGAAAGAAAAAGAAAAATTGATAAATTGGTGACATTTGAAAACAAATGACTACATGGGCCATGCATTGCAAAATGACCGGGGGAAATATAAACGGTAGACAATAATAAATAGGATGGAGATCAAAATGACCGGCATTCTCCTTTGAAAAAATGTTAGTGTTGGATGACATTGTCCTGTTGTGAGCTGGCGAGGGGCTGATGGCTACTCAAACAGATCACAGGCAGCCTGTCAAGCAGTCAACATTGACTCAGCTGTTGTTTTTGGTTGGTGTGCGACACGGCTGGATAACTGAGCGCCATGCACCCTGCCATGCTATTGCCTTTTTCTCTATTGGAGCCATACAGGGCACCTGCTGATATTACATCGCTAGCTGGGCCTCTGCGAGTGTGAAATGCAGGTCCAGTTCAGTTGGTTTATTGAGTTAGATCATGTTATGGGTTAGGTCTGTATTTGTCAAGGCAGCTGGGCAGTCCTGCACATGTGCACCACATTCTTCCAGGCAAAGCTCAGGAATCACACAGAGAGAGAAGAAATCAGAGAGAGGTAGCAGAGAGAGACAGAGCGGAGGGAGAGAGCAGTCGTGAGCTGCGTGGGGAGGTTTGTGGTTCTACTTACATTTGCAGCCATCGTCCCACAAATAGCCGGGTAGACACTGTTGACACTTACGCCCTGTAGTGCCCTCCTTACATATACAAAATCCTGTGCCATTACAGCGATCACTGACTGAGCCAAAGGGATTACAATTACACTCTGGAAAAACAAGACACACAGATACACACACAGGCTGGATACAGGGTGGTGCTTTTTTACATCCCGTCACACATCTAGGATTTTTACAGCGCGCACCTCATTCCTCAAGCTCAATTATTAGCTTAACTATTACAACAAGAAGCTTGCTAATCTTTCACTGTTAAAAAAATGTGAATAGATTTAAAGACATAGAGAAAAAATGCTACCATTTCAATTGTAATGGAGACAGGATGAGAAATGAATGACTGACGATAGATGCATGAACACTTTGTAGTCATTACAGCATATTTGTGAATAAAATATGAATGATTTCACTGTTATACAGCTATACAACATGCAATGAGCAAATATGCAACGCCTTATCAGTAGCTTTGATTTAAGATGAACAAAGAGAGCTAATCTGCACATGATTTCCAAGATCGTAGACATTCATAAAGGTACGGATAGAAAAAGATGAAAAGGGGAGAGAGGAAATGTGATGAGCAGGTATCAAGATGGATAATGACAAGAAAGATAGATTGGATATAAAAGAATGAGAGTACAGTACATTGAAATGGGCATTATTGTAATATGTTCTTTAATTCTCTCTAATTTTCAAATGGATGTACGTATTGTCAAGGAATGCCCATTTGTCATTAACAGAAGAAAACGACATTAGCTTCAATTAAATTTGGAATATTCTTTGAAAACCTTCTCTGTAAAAAAACAACCTGTCAAGTCTCTGGTGTCCTACGCTCAACTGACCTTCCAGCTTTCCACAGCGACTGGAGCACTCGGCAGTCAAAGTGACACCTAATTTGACAGTCCCTGACCATCACATCGCACCTTCTATGGCTGTGCTGGCTGCACGTGGTTGCACCCGAGTGACATCCGGGGGTCAGGCAAGAGGAGAGAGGTGACGGCAAGTGACAAACGGGGGGGGTCAGTGTGAGAGAGGCAGGGCGACGGCGAGTTTGGCACAAGGTAACGCCTCAGTGACTCTTAATGCCTTGTGACGGGTTTCAGCTGCTACTCTTGAGGCCATTTCATGTATATGACATATGCACTTGTGTGGCACCTCTGACTGGCGGTGTGACATTTCTCTGAGAACCCTTGTTGCTTGTCAGACTCTCCCCTCAGGACTCACGAATGCACCTGGCACTGAGCACTGAGAATTCAGTCTACTGTCTTACTAAAGAATCCAATAGGGAACCAAACGATTGCTTTAGGAACTAAGTGAAATGCAATTTTCACATATTTTAAAAAGTAAGAAAAACAGATGATGCACTGTATGAATGCCTGCATAAAGGTCATGGACAAAATAACAGAAACACCGGATGAAAATGATCTTTTTGACTTGGGTGATCATCTGTCTTCAAAATTGAGACATATTATGAGATTACAAGCCAAATAGTAAAATTACATGTACCTTGCTCACAAATTATACAGAAACTAAGGATGACATTTTGAGAAATATTAGCAAAATGAATATATGTATATGTATACAGCTAACATGGCACCATCAGACAATTCAGTTTTTGTACAGATTAATCTGTTCATTAGACTCAGGCTAGCTGTTTCCCCTTGTTTCCAGTCCGTGCAAAGCTACGCTAAACTGCTGCTGGTTTCATTTTTAATGTTAAGACATGAGTCTGTTTTAGATGTTTCCATTAGTTTGTGCACACGTTTTAATTCTTTTGAATCAATGCTTGGCTTTTAAATCAATGTAAGCTAGCAGTTAGAAACCAACTGTAACACATTACATTAATGTGAGCTAGCAGCTAGAAAGCAACTGTAACACATTACATTAATGTGATCTAGCAGCTAGAAACCAACTGTAACACATTACATTAATGTGATCTAGCTAGGAAAACCAATTGCAATGGACTACATTAATGTAAGCTAGCAGCTAGAAACCAGTTGTAACATACTACATCAATAAATACAAGCTAGCAGCAAAGCTAACTGTGATACTGTATCAACCCCAAATCAGTCTGCAGTTATTACAACCATGCCTGAAAAGAATGACTGAAAATCATCAAGCATTCTGATAGTGTGTATCTGACTAAAGCTGATGAACGCTCCATAAAACTCCACCATTGTGCAAAAGCAGAGGAAGCAAACAGTAAGATGTGGAGACCACTAAAGGACATGGGACAAGAGGATGTAAGGAGAATGAAGTGGTGGGGGATGAAAGATGACACTTTCTCTGGTGACGAGTCAAAGACAGGAGGTGAGGAGAGGAAAGTGTTTGTGTGAAAGCAAGGTGGCAGTGAAAGGGGCCAGGTGGGGGACTAACCTATGCACACATTTTCATCGTCCAGTTCTGCCGAGGTATTGCGGTAGTAGCCCAGCTTGCATAGCTGGCAGTGCTGGCCCCTAGTGTTGTGCTTACAGCTCACGCAAATGACGGTGTTTAGCAGCTCGATGTAGCTGCATCGGTTGGAGTGGCCGAAGCATTCGCAGTCTTGCAAAGAGAGAGTGTGAAGGGGAGAGAGGGGAGGAAGAGAGGAAGAGAGAGAGAGAAAGAGAGACGCGGTAGGGAGTGTTGGCATTGTAGCTTTTGCTGCGAGTGCTACGGCGGTGGGGTTAGCATGAATTTGAGTGAGGCACCATGGCATGCAAGGTTAGAAATGAAGACTGCGTTGTGTGTGTGTGTGTGTGTGTGTGTGGGGGGGGGGGGGAGTGAGGATAACTCATGATTAGTCTGACAATGGGCACAGCCGGAATTAGAAGACATCACATAAAAAAAGGACGGCGTTAGTCGGACTCGAAAAGGTCACATCAGTTCAAGCACACCACAACACGAGGAAAGGCTCCGCAATAATGAAACAGAGACACGGTCACATTGGGAACACCACACAGTGGGAAGGCAGGTCAAACCATGAATGAAGTGGAATTTCCAACTCAGGGAATTGTGTTGGGGAATTTTGAAGTTGTTGTCTAATTGATCTCTTGAGTCTCCCGGTTGATATGGTTTGAGCTAATAGGATGAAACTTTCAATGGCGCTTCATAACACCACCCTCTAATGGTATGCATGACGAGTTCCAAATTTGACAAACCAGTAAGTCGTCCAACAAATATTTCTAAATTCGCTGGATAGTTGTATTTATAAACTTAGCAAAACAACCTGTACAACAAATACAAGTCAATTTGGAAAGTTGACACATGCTGAGGTCCACCACTAGAGAGTGTGTCACCGCCTGCCATGCAGTGTTATGTCATGCCAAATTAGATACATGGAGTCATAGCTGGACTGTAAAACCTCATGCACTCTGTGATGCTCACTGGCCTAAAGGGGTGCAGGATGCGAGGGGGTGCAGCCCCAGCTCGGCTCTCTCCGAGTGAGGATCAGTCTGCCCCGCTGAGTGACCACTGACACCACGTGTCACAGCGCAGACAGATGTGACCCGTAAGCCTCACTGGCAGTCGCTTGGGCAGAAAGCCCGCGGATCCAGAGAAGGGGGGTGGCGGATGGGGCTTTCGTCCAAGGGATTGTGGTTATTAAGGATCTGTATTGAGGTCAGGTCTCTCTGTCCGGCTGCTAACAACCCGACAATAATTGGAAATTAAGGAACAGCAAGACTCCTCCTCCTCTCCACCTTTCACCTGAAGCAGAAAGTCTGGTTGGAGTGTGAGTTAAAATCTTCTACATTGGATATGGCTCAGTCTCACAAACAAACTCTCAGAAGACAAATAATCTCTCTTTTCCAGAATAAGGTTAAGGTCATAAATCATGCACGCACGGGGGGAAATAAATCCTGAGTCTCCGAAACACGTTTCCTAAAAATAGTTGTCGTCTCAAGCACCCGTTAAATTTGCTGAAAAAGATATGATTCCAAGGGACTTTTATAGTGTTTAGAAACGATTCCATAGAGGAATGAATCCTCAATGTGCAATGTACAGTGAAAGCCATCGGTCCAGTTCAGAGCTGGAGATAAGGATACACAGTGCTCTGGCATTGGGTTAGTGCTGCAAGGGTTAGGGGCTTACAGTAAGTCAGAAACATCAGTTTATCTGGGGGGTGGGGGGGCAATGTATGAATTCCAGCTCCTACCTCGCTTGCTGTTTGCAACGTGGACAGAAGGGGCAGTGGACAATGCAACCTGAGGAGCTACTAGACAAATTAAAAGAAGAAACAAACAAAACAAACAAAACATGATATTGCAATTAAACATAAAACATGTAATGTCAGATAATTAAGAATACGGAGCATCATGCTGAATAATAAATTCAAACTGTAAAAACAAAAAGAGAACAAAAAGAAGAAATAAATAGATGAATGATGGCATTGGGTAATATGGAGTGACATTGCCAAGTGAAGTTGGCTGCATGTAGCAGCATCTCTTACAAATGCCTTGGATGCTGAACAATTCAAATATTATAGTCCTTCTTTTATGCTTCATTTCATTAACAAGTGCTTTGTATAATTCAAAAGCGTCTGTGTATGTTTCCCCAGACAGAAACTATCCCCTGACAAATTACTCTCCACCTCCGTGGAGGCCAGCCAAGAATTCTCACCCTATAACTTTGTGCACAGGAGCGTGGGCAGGAAAGCTGGCTAGTGAACACATCAATCCCTCGATTCCTTTACGGTCATAAAACAAACAGTGGGAAAAAGAAATAATAGGCCCGGCCTCCGCCATTGTACTGGGTGACATAAGCCCCTGACACATACAATGTGTGCGCTTGGTTGCAGTCATGGAAACGCGGCGCTGAGTGGTTGTGTGCTAGTTGTTTGCGAGGTGGCTGCACATCACATTTGCACGATGGATTAAGCTGAGATGAGCCTAACATCAATCTGCATAAAAAGCCCAGTGAAACCTCTCCTGCTTTTCTCCCTGATACGCTGAGATGGGACCGAGAATCCCTGGAAGCTCTGCACCTAAGTAAATATCGACTGTATGTGTATTAATGTACAGTGCACACATTGAGAGGATAATGTACGGCACTGCATCGTCTTGCAACACGAATGCCCTGTGAATGCACAAGCCTCCACTGTGTGAGCCAAAACCCTTTATCATGAGCAAGACAAGCAGGCGGAGGATGTTTTATTTTTTTCGGGGGGGGGGGGTTGTCAGGAAAAATAACCAAGATTGGAAACGGAGGAATATACTACCCACAAAGACTCATAGCTACCAAAGAGTGTTTTTTTTGGATTCTATGCAAACACCCCGAGTTAAATGAATCTGTGAATAAACATAGTTGCTCCATATTCTTAGATGCCTACCTTCTTTTCGGTTAGCGACACCTAGGGATGACACATTCGGCCGAACTGCGTGCAATTGAGAGAAACCAGGAGTTATTCATGTGCACTTGTGGGATGCACTTTACAGATATTCTAGAGGGGGGTGGGAAGGGGGACTATGTGGTGGTGTACACACACAACTGGAGACACGGACATGTCCAGCACCCAAATCAGTAAATTAGGAAAAAAGCAAATACAATGGGGCAGGGCTGACATGGACGAGCAAAGAGAATGCATCCAAAGACCCGCTTAGGACATTGGTGAGACGTTGTATGTAATTTGTGTGACCTTCATGGGCTTGCTGTGTATGTGTATGTTTATAGCAATGGCAATGATGAGTGAAAAAACAGAAGAAAGAAATGATAAAAACCCTCTTGAATTTGGTATGATCTTTTCGAGCGAGTCTAAACTATGTATAGCAAATTAAGAAGTCAGGGGTCATTTTGTTTAATTCATCGCATTGACTATGCAATCAATATCTAATTACAGTGTATTTCTGGTGGAGGAATAACAATGAATAAATAATGGCAGGTGTTGGGACTTGGAATGACGGACTACTGTGGGTAGCATAACCTCATAATTACATACAAGTCCATATTTCCGTGTCCGGGAAATACTTTGCGGTTGGAAATGGAGAGGACTTAAGCAAAGTGAGGAATATGGATAAGTTTCCTCTTCGTGCCCCTTCATCTCCTCATTTGATCTTTCTGTCCTTTTGCTATTGACTCCATGAATCATGCGATCTCGGGTAATTAACGCCCAGTGGTGTCTTGGTAAGAATCCTATTAACCTTACGATGTGTAAATCCAATGCAAGACTCCTATCCAGGCTAAATCATTTTAGAAATGCTTTTTTTCCACATGGTGTAATTGTGTCGAGTTTTTTTTTTTTTATACTTCTTCATTGGAATTAAATAACACGTTGGCTTTGAGCTTGGAATGTCTCAAGCTGTGACGATCATTTTGAATCCCCCCTTACATTACCGGTCATTGATTTCAAAACTGCATTAAAAATAGACGATCGTGGAGTTTGCCCTGTCTCATCATTTTCATTCATTTCTTTATTTCTCCCCCAAAAAATCCCAATGGACTGGTATTGGTGCCTACTGCGACATCCTCAGTCGGTTAAAGTTAGTCACTCGGTGAGAGGCTCTATGGAAATGAGAAGGGCACACCACATCACCACTCAAAATGTAAGTCTTACATCTTTTAAATGGTCAAGATTTAAATTCAGATTGACCCATGTTGTTCTGACCTGAATTTAAATCCTCTGTTACGTTGGGTTTTTTTTAGCAGTGAAGCTTTTTGCTCAAAACCAAAACTGACTTGCGAGGAAATGAGCAATTAATCGATGACAAAAACCCAAGTGTTCTGAGAACACACACAGGAGCGAACCGCTGTGTCCCGACCTATAACATCTAATTGGTAAAGGTTCACTTAAAATGACTCTGCGTTGGATGTAATACACATCTGGGTCCCATTAATTATTTTGTGATGGAGAATATTCAGGTAAGACGCGCTAAATGAGTGGTGATGGATTTTAATCAATGCCATACCCATAATGAAATGCAATCTTGCAGAGACAGAATTGTTTTTTTTAAATATTAATTTTACTTTAATGATCCGCATTAGGCAATTCTGCCTGGCTTAATCAACTTGAAATAGACTTCAGAAAAGTCAATAAGGAATTAAATTACCTTTTTAAACAACAACATGAGAGGTGCTACGCTTTCTTTCTTCGTCCACAACAGCTTTGCTTCTAGTCCATTTAACAACCTCAAGGACCTCCAAACCTTTTCCCACTCTATTCATACTTTATTAATACCCGAGACATACAATTGGTTTGTGTTTGAAAACAGCCTCCTCTCCAGCGTGTGCAGTTCTTTTAGTGTCATGCCGGTTCTTTGGGAGGCTGCTGTGACAAGACAGCCATTCGTGAGAACTCTAAATCCCTGTGGGCCAATCTGGATGGGAAGTGAAGACTTTGTTTTGTCAGTGTACCCCTCTCCCCCCCACCACCCCCCCACACACACACACACACACACACACACACACAGACACACACCACCCCCAAACACACGCTCACACACTCAACCACACACTTATCAGCGAGCGCACTCTCCCCGTGAAGGACTTGAGGACAGCCTTTGGACATGGTCTGGCCTGGCATTTGGAGGGGACGGAGAGGACTGACGTGAATATGTATGCATGTGTATACAGCAAGTATGCGGAGCATGCACACGCACACTGAGCTCTCGTCAGGCCATGCATGGAGTGGAGGCACAGTGTGTAAGAGTGAGAGGAGGTGGTGAGGGAGGTAAGCAGTGGACGATTGGAAGACGGGGGAGGGGGGCTGGTTTGGTCTTCTTGGCCACATGTCCATTTCTGACTCATGTCATAGCAGCAGACTTTACAAACAGAGTTCACTTCCACTCTAAAGCCTGATTAAAAAAACACCTGGGAATAATCTGTTTTCACCCTGTGTCTCGCACAACACATCTTGGGAAACTTGCCCAGCAATCGTCTTAGCCCTTAAATGATGAAAACAAGTGTGCATGTGGCGTCCAAGTGTCCCTTGGTGTGTAACACTTAAGCATTAACTAAATGTTGAGTGCAAGTAAGATACTAAATCGAATATTGAGAAACTGATAATAAGCATTCATAACAAAGCTTTAAAAATTGTTCAGCATTTTGAGAATGTTGAATTGAACATTCAATTTATTTTATTTTCTATATATATATAATCATTTCATGAAAGCCCGTAACAAGATCTTACTAAAAAGGTAAATTGTCTGACTTTCGATGAAGATATAGACTTCATATCTCATTCCAGTATATGCTAAAGTGTTAGTGTGGGGCATCACAATATTGTCTTTATCGTCATTTAACAGGTAAGTTGATCATCGGGGTTAATTTATTGAAAAACGTGCATGTCTCTTTTACCCTCGGCCAGTCTATGTCAGACAGGGAGCGGGCAATTTGCAAATCAATCCGTTACCACGGAAACAGAGGATACCTGCTTCAAACAGGGCAATGAGTAAGAAGATGAAGAGAATTGAGCCAGGCTTTGGATGCACTTTGACTTGTTCAATACAATCCCATGGTTCCTGCGTCACACAACCTTCCAGGCAGCGGTAACTTGAGACATGGCACCTCTCTTCTTCCTCCCCCTCCTAAGGGGCTACTGGTTGACGAAGATAATACCAGCCGAGGCGCTTGCGGCTCATATTAAAATGACCTCCTGTGACATTATACTGCCAGAGAGGTCTTGGCACTTTAATAAAGTCTAGATGCCATTTATTCATAATGCATGGGAGAGAAGAAGAAAAAAACACATTCTGCATGCAGAGCCAGGCAAGTGTTATCTGGTTGAGTTTAGTCTGGATAAAGTAAATGGATATGCCCATATCATGGCAATATAGCCCCCAGATATTGCTTCTGTCTCTCCAAAAAACAGTCAACAGTTAAGTGATCCTATTGTAGGAAGATTTGAATCAGAAATGAACACTTGGCACCAAGTTCAGGGATGTATGGTGAAGAGTGGCACAAGAGACAAAGCAAAGCATCAAGCATGCATATAGTTCCTTTGTATTTTGTACTTACTAACTGGACCAATGTTATTAGGAATACCTGCAAGAGAGAGAGAGAGAGAGAGAAAGAGAAAACACACTTTAAATTAAGGCATATAATTGGCTTTAAGGCAACAACTGCAACATTTCTCCTTGAGACTAGCAGTGTATTGTTAGTCCTGCTATCCTCCCGCACACTTGATTGGTTTCCCATCCCAACGCTCGTGATACATCTTGATGAGCTGAACACACTTGAAATGACACATGTGAGACAGTGGCATCTGAAACAATGGTGGTCTTTGCCACGATTTGATGGTGTTGTCTGCTGCACGTTTAGCTCCACGGTTCTTTGGTTCCCTCCATTATTTTCTGCTTTGATGTCCCTGATGTTGCCAGAAAAGGTCATTGCTGCCCACTCCCACAGCTAAAAAGGTGCACACCTAAAAACCAATTAGAGCAACCACGACAGGATCACCGACGGAGTCATATTTGAGTTATTCTGAAGTTAGAGGTGCTTAATTTGATATTCAGAGCATTAATATAGCGGCAAACAGCTATTTGCTATGAACAGATATAGTGGAGCAACGACTACCCGAGCAGAGTCGCTCTTCCTCTGCGTGTGTTGCTATCCAAGCTTCTTTGTTTGTGATTTTGAGCGTTCCCAAACATGCTTGCTCTCGGCCTGCCGCTCTGCGCTGGTCTCGCTCCTGACTGACACGGTTCGCTCTGTCAGCACTGTCGTCATTGTAACTGTTAGCTGCAAGCTGCGGGCTCAGCCGCTGCCATGTTCAGAGCCTTGAGAGGCAATCGTGATGTTCCCAAGCCTTTACACAGCACCTTTAAAAAGTGGCATACCGCTTTAAGACACTTCTCAGACAGAATTCTCATTCAGACGCACCACATTATAACATCAAATGACATTATAGATGGCAAACTCTGCCTCTGATGCCATAGGAGGACATGTCTTATCCTGCTGCCTCCCTGTCCACCTCTCCATCAAGCAATCCCTTGTGCCACACAACCACTGAGCAGATAATACAGTCTGTCTCATCCCCATGGTGACCAGATCTTTCCCACACCAGGACGTTGGCTGGCTGTAGATCTAAAGGAGATTGAAACGTTCATGTGCTCCTTGCGTCGATCATTTCTCCATCTGATCTAACCACTGACACCTCGGTTTGGGAATTAATTAGGACCGTGGCGGCTTCAGGCGCCATGAAGCGCAGGTGGCTTTAGAAAGCTCTCTGCCATGTTTCACTGTTTGCTTCTGTGTGCTACAAAGGGAACGTGGACACACACTTTTTAGAGGAATTTGATTTCAGGACATCGAGGCCAGCTCCACCATTTCTAATCATCTGTTTCAACGGAGGCCCTCCCTCCCATTCGCTCTACCCCATGCCCTTAATAAGGCAGCCTGCCCACAAAAACAAACAACCCCCTCGCCACGGGAAGGGGAAGCATGCTGGGCTATAGGAGAAATGTGCCCAAGTTAACCTAGAGAGGAAGAAATTAAATGAAAAGGGGGCTTTCTTCCTCTCCTGCTCCCGGCTCTCCCGTCAGCTGCTTACTACCACAACTTGGCCTGGGGAGGCTGAGGAGGAGTCTGTGCTGTTTTTTTCGGTGGGGCCTTTAATCTGATGGAGCCGTCACAAAATATCTCCAAGTACTCAGGCAAGTGTGTGCTTGTGTGTGTGGACTTTGATCAAACTCCTGCCATTCAATCACTCTTCCTCTCATATCAGCCTTCAAGCTGTGTTTAGGAGCCACATCTGTGACCTGTCTGAGAGCTGTGAAGTGCTATGCGGACATATGGAGGAGGAGCGTAATGGATGTCAAGCCTCAAGGGGGTGGGCAGATGCTAACCAGAAGACAGGGACAAGGGCAAGAGCAATACGAATCACAATCACCTTATCCACAAAGTCCAGTTTGATTTGGCAGCATTGGTTCCGAGTGTCAGAATACACACTGATGTCAGTGAAAGCTTCACTTTGGATACTGCCGACTGGAAACTTTCAATTACAAACGTGATATAGTGTTTGACTAGGGTTTGTGAAGGACGATGCCAGTTTTAGTAAGGAATACAGCTGTCTGTATCTGAATCTTTTATATTGATCATTTGAACAAATTATTTCAGGGTGGATAAGAACATGAACCACCATAAAACTTCTGTCTAAAAGAAGATAACTGTACATAGTATCATTGATGCTAATACTACGAATTAAGAAGTAACCAGATGCAGCATGCTTCTATGGAATCAGGTTAGATTTTGAATTCAATGACAATTGAGATAGTGATTCATACATTCTTCAATCAAATGTGTGTCTATGTATCTATGACATGTGTGTCTATGTAATGTATTATATCGGAGACTGTTTACTCAACATGTTCCCCACACGGAATCATAGCTGAGAAACTATTACAGTTTCCCAAAGCAGTGTGCATGTGTCGAGTAAGAGCCACAGTCTGAGTGTACAGCTTACAGCAAGGATTGTCTTTCTTCAAACAAAAACATGAGCCAAAATAACTTTGTTTACACGATATAATGTACACGCAAAATGTTAGCATGCCCGTGTAGCTAGCTTACTGTCTACAGTGCCAACCAAGCATCGTTAGTCTTCAACCTAAAGGCTTGTTCTCTAGTTTAAAAAACCAACACTGTCACAAACAGATAAGCTAAGCAGCCAAACTGTGTTATGTTAGAAAGAACAGTCAGACCTTACACCTTTCGTTTACATAGACTAACTAGCTCTCTCGTGCAACACAATGCATTCATTTCTACATGGCTTATCATCCGCAGATGGGGATGCTGACCTTTTGTCTGGTACGTTCATCTTTAACCTCAGTCTTTTAGAATGTTATTGTGCATGTTGCCATCGGGTTAATTTTTAACATCCACAGGGTCATCATTGTTTCCAAAACTAGTGGCGAGTAGTAAATCTGCCTCGTTATTATTCTAAACTCCAATGTGCCGTGCACAAACAGGAAGCTTGAGAGGTGTGGCAAACCAATGTAGGCTACCGCAAACTCTATGTATGCATGCTGCTGAGACAAATATGTATTATACAAGGTTCCACCAGTTTTCTCACAAAGTCAGAAATGTGAGAATGCAAGTGTTTGAGCTGTTTAAATGAACTGTGAAAAAAAGGGCGAAAAAAACTGTAACGCAGTGCTGAAAAGGACCGAGTTAAGTACCTGACACACAGGCGCTATCTACATCTAGTCTGGCAGATTAGCAGGGGACTCACTATGTTAAATGGGAAAGGGATATGAATATAAAACCGGAGCGAGAGAGCGAGCGAGATGACTTCTATTTGAGTGCATCACCAAACTGTAGTTACCTCATAGCGGTGTTTATACAGGGAAAATACACTGCGGTGCATAGTGCCAACTGTAATAAATGATGTTTGCTTTCAGCTGCATGTCAGACATTGGATGTATTGAAACACCACTGTCAGGAAAAGTGATGTTACAAAGTCAAAATGACTTCTCATTTGACGAATGACCCTTTGTCAATTGGTCTATTTCAGGGTCAAACACTATTTTCTTCTAGGTCAGGATTTGGAACACCAGTACCCTGTCAGTGCAATTATTCGCCGCTTTATGAACAACCTGTGGGGTTCGAGCAGATGTCCAGGATCCCATGTCGGGTCATTAGATTAATTTTCAATCACGGTCATTTCCAATCCCCTTCACATGCCTGGCCCCAGCATTACGGGGCACGGCTGAAATCTAATTGTGTCCTATCGCACAGGAAGAGCATTAGGAGCTGCTTATGTTGACGATGTGCTCCATTGATTTTTATGACTTGTGCAGAGATCATGGTTGCGAGCCACTGTGTGGTGAACATGATCTCTGAGGGGTGTGCGATTCACTGAACATGATCCGTGCGCATTTGGGTTCACACACGCACGCACACAAATATGGGCATTAAAGTACAGTAGAGGGACGGAATCATGTGGAGCATCAACTGATGTACAATAAGTCTCACATCACAGAGCTTGATGTCCCAGTGCACGATGTTCATCTTTCACTGGTTCAGCTCCAGTTATGTTGTCATCCATCCAAGACCATCACTGTAACCTTGCAAATGGATTATCAGAAACCAATGATGAAATGTTCTCCCCGTGGGCCCGTGGGCTCTAAATCTTTGGCATACATCCTATTTCCTAACTGAGCAAGCTAATATGTCATTTCATTCACCCTAGTCAAATTTGCCATATACTTTTGCAATACAAATTTGCCATTTACTGTCGAGAGCACATTCAGTCGTAATACTGTGTGTGTGTGTGTGTGTGTGTGGGGGGGGGGGGGGGCGTCATTACATTGTTTCTGTCAGTGTCCATTCTGCTTTGACCTTCAATGTGTCTCACCTGTTTGCCTTGGCGCTACCTGGTCTGCTCTGCTTATCTGCTGAATTTCCACCGCAGGCAAAGTTGGTAATTACTTTCCTTGGCTGCTATCATTTTAAAGCAATCCATCATCATCTGGAGCTCTTTGGCTATATAGAGCCCAGGGATGGTGACAGGCATTGCTAACTGGTTAGCAGCGGAAAGGCTGCCAAAAACACAAGCAGTCGGCATGCAACTTGATTGAATTCCTCAGGAGCAAAATTACGGCTTGCCTCGCCGGAGTGGCCGGCTTCGCTCGCTCCCTCTCAATGTGTAGATCTGAATCGAAGGTGGCAACTCTTAAAGTGCCCAGGAGCCACGTTGGAAGAAGAACAGTTTAAGATTTAAGGGAAGGAATGAGGTGTATGTCGGTGGAGGTAGCTATGGGGGTAGGAATGAAAGAAAAAAAACTAAAAGAATCTGCAGATGGAAGAAACAAATATTTGAAAGAAAGATTACCGTCACAGCTGCACAGAGCCGAGATGTGGAAAAGACAGAGTAAACAAGCTCGGTCTCTGGGGTGGTTGGGGGTGTTGTGGGGGAGAAAGAGAGAGAGAGAGAGAAAACGCCAGCATGAAACAAAACCAAGAGATGGAGCAGAAAAAGGCGGAGGAAGAAGAAGAAGAAGAAGAAGAAGAAAGTGGTGGGGAAGAAGGGCAGAAAGAGCAAAAGAACGAGGGGCTGCAAAACAACAGGCAATGAGGTTTACAGAGGACAAAAAGAGGGGGTAAAATGGAATTCCAAACAGCTGTGGAGAAAGGAATGAAAGCATAAATGAGTGGGTGTTGTGTGTGCGAGAAAGGGAGAAGATGGAAGTGCGGCTATGTGCGTGCAGCAAACGTGTTTGTGTAGATGCATAAACACATGGCACTAAATGAATACACAGCAGAGCTGTGAGCCGGATGAATACAAAACTCAGAATGTACACAGAGCAAGCTGTCTCACTGTATTTAGAATTTAGAGCAACAGCACTCAAATGATATCATATTTTAAAACAAGACCTTTATTTTTTTCATCAAGCGATGGCAAAGTAAAAGAAAAACATCAAACATTTGTTTAGTTGGGATTGTAAATGGAATAAGTGCATTGGCAAAAGGGCCCTACGCGATTACATGAGTGCTTCATTAGTAAAGTAACGTGATTACATTTGCTCATTAAACCATTTTAATACCTATAATAAATATTTCAATGACTCTTTTTTGGACGCAATTTGCTACGCTTGTGCAGCAAGTGAAACATCACATTTCAGAGACCCATAGGACAGTAACGGTTGCTTGTACTTCACTCACTAAAGAAGGAGATTCATTCTACACTGGCGTTATCGGTTCCTGTGGGATTTGCTCTTGTGCATAAAAGCAGGTTTCTATACATATATACTGTATACTGTATATGTCTGCGCAAATGAGTGTGCAGCATTGTGTGTGTGTGTGTGTGTGTGTGTGTGTGTGTGTGTGTATTTGGTCACATTTCCATGCTCAGCGCCTTCCAGTTGGAGCAGAGGACTGATAATAAGTTTGTAGCTCTGAAATGAATGCACTAATGAATGAACAAGGGCAAAAAAAAAAATATATATATATATAATTTGTAAAGTATGTCATTTAAAATGATATTTGCTGTTATTGTGACTGTCTGCTCCAGATGTGACATAGACTCTTTTTAGTTTTCATCGAGAACTGCAGTCAGTCGGTCGGTGGCGGGCCAATGAGGATCTTCTTTCCGGGCGGGGGATGAATCATTACAGAGAAAATCCACCTTTTGACTGCTTTGATCGAAGGAGATCCGTAAATGCCGAGGCTGGCTTCGGCTAAATCTGAACACGTGTCTCCTAATCCATGTCCTGACAAGGGAATCTACTCATTTCCTCAAGCTGCAGGCGTAACGAATGAAAAAGGTCTCCGAACTAATTCGCTGTTGATTTTTTATTTCACTGAATACGCCGATTTGCAAAAAATGATGAACAAATATATTAAAATAAGCTTCTTGTTTGTTCAAATAGATGGACATACGTTTGATTTAAATGACCATTTCAAGTGTCACCAACAACAGAAGATGGAAATGACTGCATATAATATGTTACGCCACCATCCAAGTCAACATCTACAAGGCTATCCCCGTGCAGCAAGGTCCTCTTATAGAAGCGCTGATGTCACAGTGCGCAGACGAGTCACAACCTTCAACAGCTTCTTTGGTTTTTCCCCATTTGCAAATGAATAGAGAAAAAAAAAAACGGAATGCACCTTTTAATTGGATGAATTGTTAAATTGGCAATCTGTAGAGGCATTTGAAAATTCTTGATAAATAATGTATACTTTTCTGTGCATTCGGGGGGAAATTAACGTTCTCATCACCTAAAACTGGTCGAGCAGTTTTGGATTATGGAGCCCCTCCCCTCCCCCCCACACTTATGTTATGGATTAACCTGCTGATGAGTTCAGATGTGACCAAACATTTTTCCTTTTGACGGAATATTTTGCATTTTGGAAAATACATTTATTCGCTTTGTTGCCAAGTGTTGAGATGAGAAGAGTATCAATATTAAGCAACAGCCAGCATCATCTAAGTTTAGCATAGAGACTGCAGCAGTGACTTGCTACCACCTTGGTAAAGACACCTTCCTTTAGATAACACAACCTGTCCTGAGTGTGGTGGTGTGGCCACAGAGGAGACTGCTGAGGGATCATGACTCTAATCACTCGATGCCCAACCTCGAGCAACCCTCTCCGCCCACACATGTCATGTGATCCTGTAATGATGCTGCAGTCTAGGAACATGGACGCACCGTCATTGCTTTCCAGTATCTGTTCTGTTCAGTGGCCATTAGTGGATACATTCTGTATGTGAGTCTGTGTGTGTGTGTGTGTGTGTGCGCGTGTGTGTGTGCGTGTCTGCGTGCACCATGTCTGTACTTGTTTGAGTTGAAGCTACTTGAAACCTTCATTTAAAGCAGACTTGCTACTGATCCCATCGACATGCCGCGCTTAAGCTAAACTAATCTCTTCCAACATACTACACACACACACACATACGGGTTGCAAAGTACAATTCAAATGCAATTTAAAGTGCATTTAAGGATTCTTCCCTTCAATATGACATTCAGGATACATTTTTTACTATTTGAAAATCAACTTTTTTCAAAGGCCACCCGTCGCTCTTCCGCCCCCCCCCCCCCCCCCCCCCCCCCCCCCCCCCCCCCCCCCCCCCCCCCCCCCCCCCCCCCACACCTCTCCTCCACCGCCGGCTCCCATCTTCCTCGTGTCCTCAGCCCTACAGTGAAATGAACTGCCATGGTTAATTCTCAAACTGATCCCTCTCCTTCTGTCTCCACAGAGGGAGAAAGAGAGAAGTGAGAGACGAGGGGGGGGGGGGGGGGGGGGGGGGCGAGGAACATAGATAGAGAGAGGGAAAACGAGAGAGACGGAGACACCCCAGAAGGCTGAGTTAGCTGTGACAGAGAGTGATGCCCACTTCCCCTCCTTCTATCTCCACCATCCTTTTCTCTCTTCATCACTTTTTAAACCCTGCTCTTCTTCTTCCTCGTGCCATTGTCAGACCAAATCCCCCCCCCCCTTCTCACTAACAGCACACCCACTCCGGATGATGATTCATCGATCTCCTTATCGCATCAGACGTCTTGATGGGCATAGTAAAAATAAATTAAATCTTAATTACATTTTCATCTTTGACAAATTTGTCTCCGAAGAGCTGCCATATGCTCACTGGGTTTGGGGGGAAACATTGAGAGGGAAGGACACTATTGGAGTTGAATGGACACGAACATTTCAAAACAGCACAAGGTGCATTTTTCTGTCAGACACTCTTTTCTATTCAGGAGGGATCGCATTGCATTCTTATAGATTTTTCACTGCGTTATTACATTATGGATTTGTTCCCCTCCAAGACAAAGTATAATAATGCACTTTATACTAAGACTGTTTTTCATCACTTGCAGGGCAAAGGGAGTCTGTGTGTGTGTGAGAGTGTGTGTGTGTCCTTGTGTAGTAGTTATGAATGTGTGTGTGAATGCTTTGAGGAGGGGAGGTCTGGATGAACACCTGTGTGTGTGTGCGTGTGTGTGTGTGTGTGTGTGTGTGTGTGTGTGTGTGTGCGTGTGTGTGTGCCGCCTTTTTTTTAATAATGTCCTGTCAATCTGGGCTCTGGGAATGGCCATTTCACTAACCCTCCCTAAGTCTCATAACGCGGATCCTGCGGGAGGCAGAATAAGTCATCAGCCGGTGGCCAAGAGTCCTCGAGCGCCGCAGAGAAAGGCAGAAATCACAGCGGATGCAATAAAGGGACTGGGCAGGATAAAACACTTGAACTTATCGCAGTGCTACTCTTCTCTCTACTGCTACTGCAACTTCTCCTCATACCCAACTCGACACACGTTGCTTGGTCAGGACCCCGCGGTGTCACTGGGTACACGTTTGGCGTCCCAAAGGTTTAGGTAACACAACTACTTGTCAGTCCAATTGAGTACGTTTGTTACGTAGCTTAAAGCTTGATACATTCAAATATCTATTTTCTCCCCCACGACTCAACATGCAGCTAATGACGCTAACGGCGCTAACAGTAACGGTGTCTACCTGAGGGGGAAACCGAAGGTGGGAGCTACGCTTCAACCACGATGCCGCCAGTCGGGACGGCGTCATCAGCTGTAACCGTCCGTATGAGGGCAGTGCACGTGTGCATCTGCTCACATGCACTAACGTGCACCACGAGCACGGCAATGTGAACAACGCAGGGAGAAGCTCCGATTATAAAGACACACACAGAGAAGGAGAGCGACATCATTGTGGGCTCACTTCAGTGCCACTAAACTACCGTGTGTAGGGAGTAGAGTGTGACACGGGGTCCTTGTTTGGTTCATACCCCAGGAGGAGCAGCTGCTGGTTTTCTTTCTACTAGGGATCCAAATAAAAAATGAACAGCAAGAGTTTGGATATGTGTTGGAGAGAGAAGCTTGTGAACAAATAGAGGAAGTGGAGATTGTAATCCTGTATATGCCAAATGTTACATGGCTCGTAAAAAGAGTTTCATTTCTTTCTCTAGTCAAAGCAAGTTTACCTGTAAAGCTCGAAATTAAGAAGGAAGGGCCTCATGCAAGTCTTATGTTATTAAATATACCTTTCCATGAAGTTTGCTCATACTCTGCACAAAGTTGCCATAAGTTGCTTGTTTTAACTTGATACAAGACAAACTGTTGGTGAGAGAGTGCAAACACACGGCATCAACGCTCCTTTATTGCCACATACGGGAGAAGACAGATTTATCATTTGCATGTACCATTTAAGAACAAATCTGTCCATAAGAGCGTGTAGCCCGCTGTCTCGTTGGCTTTTGTCACTTCCAATTAGACATTTGTGTGAAATTGTAATAATCAGCATACTGTTTAGTGAGATCACAGTGACCTGTGTGGACATTTGGGCCACATTTTAAGAAATTCTCTCAGAGCGTTCAAGGCAAGGGCAAGACCTGAGGTCACAGTGACCTTGTGCCTTGACCTTTGACCGAGATCATTTGAATCCAGGACGTACGGACGACAAACATAATGACCTCGGGACGTGGAGGCAATAAAAAGCAAGGGAATAAGAAAAAGGAAATTGTGTCCAAAGTGTAATAAAGTGTGACAATGTCCATCACAGTTTACATGCTGAGGCAGGTCTGTAATATCACAGTTTGTCCAACCAATTGAGTCAGGAGAATAAGACAATTCTAACACTACAAATTATATATAATCATATATATACTATTCACAAGTTTGGGGTCACTTAGAAATGTCCTTATTTTTCAAAGAAAAGCACTGTTTTCTTCAATGAAGATAACATTAAATTAATCAGAAATACACTCTATACATTGTTAATGTGGTAAACTATTCTAGGTGGAAACGTCTGTTTTTTAATGAAATATCTAGAGGCCCATTTCCAGCAACTATCACTCCAGTGTTCTAATGGTACATTGTGTTCTTAGAAGACTAATGGATTATTAGAAAACCCTTGTGCAATTATGTTAGCACAGTTGAAAACAGTTATGTGAGAGAAGCTATAAAACTGCTGCAAATGGAGCATTCTTTGATGAAAGCAAAGTTTGAAGAACAAAATTAATATTTCAAATATAAATCATTATTGCTAACCTTGTTAATGTCTTGACTATATTTTCTATTCATTTTGCAACTCATTTGATGAATAAAAGTCTGAGTTTTCATGGAAAACACGAAATTGTCTGGGTGACCCCAAACTTCTGAACGGTAGTGTATATATATATATATATATATATATATATATATATATATATATATATATATATATATATATATATTAATTGCTTTGTTCTTTGTAATGTCATAATACCTCCCGCTTTTGTTACAGCATATGCAATGCTTATTTCTTTGTGTCAGTAAGTTACCTCCTCTTAAATACAGATAAAACAAGCTGGTAATTGAAAGCCTAAAGTGAACTGAAACCACGACCCTGCACACTCTGTTTTGTACGTCCTTCCATTCAGAGCACTGACTCCGTGTCTCCTGACTCCGTGTCGTGGGTGTTTTGTAAAGCATCGGCAGACGCTAACAACGAGTGAAGTCAGACTCAGGTTATCTGCTGCTGCCGCCTCTGGGCAGCCGTTTCTTACACTGGTTTTGGTGTGCAGGTCAGGTCGGAGGACTCAGTGTCTCCACGATGCTAGAAACCTACCGCACCTACTGTACACTGCGAACATGCATTAGTAACATATTTTGCAGTTTCTGTGCATATTTAGTTGCCAATATGGGGCAGGGCTTTCCCTTGTATCTGCACGAGGTTTAGACACTGTAATTAAGTGTATTGTTTTGATATATTTAGCGACTGTGCTGTTACTGTACAGTATGACGTACCAACCCGGCTCTCTTTGATAACATCCTTAAACATCCTTGTTTAATAAGGCTATGTCACTACATAGGCCTACAGAACAGAGAGAAGAGCACCAACTCTTTGACTAAAGTGCATTTTTTACAGTTTAGACACATTTGTTTCCACAGGACTTGACGAAGTCTCCCCACTGTCCTTGCTTCTCATTAAAACATTGTTAATTGCTTCATATTGCTATTGAAACCTCACAACTCGATATGTCACTGTTAACGTGGTGATTGCCAGAAAACTCGTATATGACATACAGGATCCTGGAAATTGGGATTTTAACTATTATCACTTCGCCTTTGCTATTTTCTATTTCAAATTGTCATGGGAAATCTTCATTCTTTACAGGTTTGCGCTCGTAAAAACTACACCAACACCTACTGTGACCCATCATTTTAATTACTCCACTTGTATATTGTGTGTGTGTGTACTCACAGATATTAGCTGTGCCCTTGGGAATGGGCAGGTAGGAGCCAGCGCTCCATGCTCGCCCCTGGTAATTCTTCTTACAGCGGCCACAGTCAGGCCCAGTGGTGTTGTGTTCACACTCGCAGCTCAACTTCTCTTTGTCATATACACAGCTGTTGGCGTGAAGGTTGCACTTGCACCTGTCAAACAGGGAGAATGGGGAAAGAGGACAACCGCGTCAACATGAGTGAATTTTTCTGGCTCCGAATGAACAACCGACAGCTTTTATTTAGTTGGACAATGCGGCTGAAGGGCAGCGTGTCCTTGACTGGCGGTGGCATCAGAACAGTCGGAGTGGCAACAAACAGTTGCTTCTTCAACTTCAAGGAGGAGCTAGTTCAAGGGAGGCAGGCGGTTGCGCGAACAAAATCTGGCATCATTATTTCCTCACTTGCTCCCCCCTCCCCCTCCACTCGGGGAAGGTAGTTCAGTTTTAATTGTCCCACTGGAGGATGCTTAATTGCAATAAGGTCACAGTCGATGGGCGAGGGAATATCAGGAGAGAGAGAGGGACACAGAGGTGCGAGCGGAGGCTGAGGAAAACAAGCCAAGTTAAATTGTGGAACCAGCGCTGGGAGGATGGAGGCACCCAGGCTTTTAGCCCTGCGTGGCGATGAATAGCTCAGAGCTAGCCAGAGGGCGGCATGGAGCAACAGCACGGCTACGTTTGCTGTGACAAATTAATATGAGATGAGATCTCAGCAGCGTTATTTCAGTATGGAGAGAGGGACTCCCTCAAGGTGCACTAAATCCTCCCTCGCATCCTGCTCACCAGAACATTAATTCAACAATAAACTCAGCAAATTCTTGTTTCTGCTGTGGCTAGATGTGCATTGAGGGGTAATCTATCTGCTCAATTAATTTATGATCCTCATGCAGCATAAAGTACACAGAGGAATACGGGGAATTGCAAGACCTCTTTTTGTATAACATTGCAATCAACACATTCTCAGCACCAACTCATCAAATACTGACGCCGTACAAGAAAAACTGGAAATTGGACTTCTGACGAGTCGTCCTCAAATTTTGGAGATGTAGCTTCGGTTATTTGGAAATTTAAAAAAAAGTTTTGACGGTAACAAAAAGGGCAGCTGTAGTTATAAATATGGTAACTTACTATAACAATACAATTATAGTAGTTCAGATGATTGTCTTGTTGTCTTGAGGAGATGACACAGATACACCCACAGCGTCGTTAGCTTCATCGTAGCGGAAACATAATTACTTGGAGGAAAAGCAGCGTGCTTAAACCCCTCACCACTCCTTAACCTTTACCCTTTTACGTATCTGCTATTCTGTGTGCTGACTCGGGTTGGGGTCTGATATCTGGTTGCGTTTTGGGTCCAGGTTGACAAAATGTAAAAGAGACACCGCTCTTTGAAATCACTCGATGATCATGAGTGCACCGTGTGTGTGTGTGTGTGTGTGTGTGTGTGTGTGTGCGTGTGCTTCTTCGGGAACATCATATTGGGGTTTTTTCACGCTAATCAGCACATTAGCTCTGATTTGGGGTATGACATTTTTGGAGTAAGTAGCTTATAGAACAAGGCATGCAAAAGTAAGTAGGCAACACCTGCTATTTCCTCATGCCAGATACATTTGTAATCATCATTTTCATAGCTCATGCCGCTCATGTCTTTTCCAGGTTGTAGCTACAGTCATACGGCGCACACTGACAACCGTAGTGTTTCTGCCGAACATAATGCAATGCAGGCAGCCCTTTGTATTTCAACTATCTTTTTCAATTATTAAATGTAACCGGAGAAGTCCCTTTGAGATGCCATGTGTCTTCTGCTGATCAAGTCCTGGTCAAGATGGTTCAGCAGGTCAAAGTTCTTTTAAATACGCGAGTACGAGTACAAACGGGGAGAAAAAAACATCCAAAAGACCGACGTACCAAACACGACATCAGACACAAAACATACAGGCACTAGTATATACTAGTATTTTCAAAGAAATAGGAGCGGAAAGGCTTTTTTTCATTGGAGTCTCTCAAGGAACCCACTTTGAGGAGCTCCACTGTGACATCTTTTTGTAACACACGACTACATCTTCCGCAGCTATCATAGTAATATCCAGTCGACACTGAGACGTAGTGTAGGGGAATGGATTGAGAACAAGTGGCTGGACTTGAGTCAGTGTCCATTAGCGGCCACAAATCCATATTCAAAGAGCTTTCTTTCTTTCTCTGTTATAAAAAGTCTTCATTTTTAGTGTGTGTGTGTGTGTGTGTCTAAGAGAGAGAGAGAGAGTAGTGGGCAGACGATGATGTGGTGGGAAACGACTTCACACGGAGCCCTTTGTGGTTTAACCTTCAGCTTCTTTTAACATCGCCAACATTTTAATCAGCATCCAGAAATGATAGCGCCGCCGGCATAATGATGGAGACCGCCAGTGAGGCCCTGAGGGCCTCATATCCACCAGTGTTGTTTTGCTGCCAATCAGCAGTGGCTCTTGAATGTGGACACCGGGGGAGGCTCTCTTACTGCTGCACCAGCAACTACGGCTTTAGAGAAGGAGCCAAGTAAACGTGTATTTAACAGCATTTTAATAGCAAATTTCCTCCGGGGTTCCCTGTGCGCAGTGTTGTGTCTTCATTTCCTGTTGGGCCCGCTTCACTTTGAAAGCTCTGTGGGTTTTTTCCTCCCGACTTCCCATCAGCCTTTGTATCATTCTCTTCACAACTCTCTTCTCCATCCACCTAGTAGTCTGTCACTGTTAACGCCAGCATTTCCAATTAATAAATATTCATGGGGCCAAGGCATCTTTGTTTTTGTGTGGCGCTCTCAAAGTGATATTGCTTGAGGCATTATTGAGAGAGCCCGCCACCGCCTGGGAGCTAAAGGTCCTGATATGTATTCATAAAATTACCCATGAGGCTATGAGCTCAAATTGCTAGACTGGCAACAAAAAAAGAAAGAAAAGAAACTGTAAAAAAAAAAGTTTGGATTCCATTTTGTCTGAGGGAAGGCGGCAAACATTCTCATATCTGACAAGAGTTTACATTTCTCCTTGAAATGTGGGCAGACAGAAGATATTGTTGGGCTCAAATGTATTATTGTTCTTTATCCCAGTGGAAATGTGAGGCCGCCGAGACTTTAGCTTACCTGGAGCAGTGTGTCTATGACCTCTGCAGTAATGGGATTCTGATTGACACCATGGGTGCGGACGACACATTGCGCTTTCCCTCTGATGATGCCGGCAACCAAAACAGAGCGACACAATGCCTCGTTTCTCAGAAGAAAAAAAACGTCCTATTCCTCTCAATCACTCCAGCCGTTATCTGCATGATTCTATTCAGCCGAGTTCATTCCCCGACGTTGCTCCATTTTCGCTGTGTGTGGCTTCAAAGCCAAGAGTATCAGCAACTAATTGATAGTAATTATCCATAATCCAAACCTCCAACATCCCCGACGCACAAAGCTGCTGATCCCAACAAATTGAGCAGACTAAACTCAACATGGTCCTTAAGTGGGTTAACTAAGTGAAGCAATTAAATTTCAATCTAACGCCCAGGTGTTTGCATACGCCAGCCAATTGGGTCAAACACTTTGTTCATAAACACTTTTTTTTTTTTTAAAAGCTGTCGGAGGGCGAGTGGTTCAGAGAACACTGGCTGAATGATGAAAATGAAATAGAAAACACAGGAGTGACTGTAAAAAAGGCTTTGAAGCGTGCGTGCGTGTGTGTGTGTGTGTGTGTGCGTGTGTGTGTGTGTGTGCGTGTGTGTGTGTGTGTGCAGCCAATTTGTTGTCAGTGGAATAGATGATTACACAACATACACCAAATTAAATCTAATGTAGCTAATACATTTGTCCCACCTGATCTCCCCAAACACCCTTTTGTCCTTATAAGGAAGGCGAGTCTCGACAATGTGACTGTGTCCCCACAAGATGGCTAAATCCTCCCCCCCCCCTCACTCACTTATTCACACACACACACCCCTCTAGAGATATAGCTCTTACCCATTGATATGTAGCTTGCAGCGGACGTCTGTATTGGCTTAAAACAGATCAGCCTGTCTGTTAACGTGTTACCTGCTAATTGCCTCCTCTACCTCTCTCTCCCCCCCGGCCTGCAGTGCATTGTGGGAAGTGGAAGGAGGGAGATATCAGCACCAGCTCTCCCGGGATGGATCTAAGACCCCAACCTCCCTCTAATTATGTCCTTCTTTTGCCAGCCCTCCTTCTCCTCTCACTAGAAAGTGGGCAGTTAGAGAAAAGCGGAGGCTGTGAGAATATCACGGTGCTCTCTGTAAATGTTTTCTTCAACTCATAGGTTTGAGAAAAACATTCACAGAGCTACTGCATGAAGAGACATCTTATTCAGTGGACACATATGCAGTTCAACTTATGCACGATTGCAGATATTGCTGAATAATTTACACGTATAAGTAGTTCAGAGGCTGAGCTGCTCAGTAAACAGCTCAGTGTATCTATAGCTTTGCACTATGAACAGTTTGTACATTGGCGGTTTTGGCTGAATATTGTGAGGCATAAAATTGATCTATCTGAACACAGTTACAGTTCACATTAAGGTCCTCAGTACCGAATACACAACTTTTACAGCTCTGAAAACGCTGGCGGCCAAACCCTCTTGAAGATTAAGCAATCATACAGGAACATCTCAATCATTTGTAACTTTCACATTTTGGTCTGCTATGGCTATGGTAACAGCTGGAAATGATGGCAGAATGAAACATTTTTAAAGCCAGAAAAGATTTTTTAAGATCAAATTGTAGCACTTTAAAATATGTTAATGATTGTTTTGGCGAGCTGATGTGTTCCTCAAAATATTTCATTATAAATCTAAAGAAATCATCTTGCAAAATTAAAATGGGATGAAAATATAAACCAGTCGAAAGCGGCCGAGATAACAGAGCAACACATTTAGTGATCCTTGCACCATGAGTTCAGTCCATCTCCTGTTCCCCGCGTTGAGCTAAATGTGCCATCTGCCTGCATCAATCCGTCTATCGAATGTTCGGCATTACTTATGTATGCAGTTGGACATGCTATCCAAGCAGGAGTCACTCAGGAGGTCTTTACTGCCTGTGACATGCAACGCCTGTTCAATAGAATCGACATGCTGGGCCTCACTGATACTGCTCTCAGCTAAAGACTATTGGACCCGGCCACAGAAAATGCACCGAGGAGAGGGAGAGAGAGAGAGAGAGAGAGAGAGAGAGAGAGAGAGAGAATACAGATTCAAAGCGAGGCCAGGTGGAGAAGAGATATTAAGCGATCTTGTCATTTCATAAGCGACACCGCTGACTGGAGCCCTCAAAATAAGTAACTCCCCAAAGATCCTGCAGCATTGATCTGCTTGGGTCGGCAGCTAGTCGACAGACTGCGAGAGGTTAGACTGCATTTGACCTCTGTGTGTGTGTGTGTGTGTGTGTGTGTGTGTGTGAGAGAGAGAGTGTAGCAGCATAATGATTTGCCACAGCCGTACACCTTTTCTCATTAATCTAAAATGTTTGTACAAAAAAGTTTACATTTTGTGATGCTGGCATCAACAATTTATTTAAAAAAAGAAATGTTTGTGTGTTTCATGTTGTGTACTAAATTGTATGGAATAAAACAAAAAGATACAAAAAGTATATGACTGGTGCCACTATCTGACTGATTTACTCAATATAAGACATTTTGAAATGTCTCATTATTAGCCCAGTAATGCCAGTTATTTTCCCAAGAAAGTTACTAAATCTAGCGAAAAGGTCGCCAAGATGTTCTGAGAATTTCAAGAAATGAAACAAAATGATTTCTGAAGTTCTGAGTTGACCACCTCTAGTTATAATTGCCTTCCGTCATCTTGCTGCTGCCGGCTAATGTCACCAGCCATTAAACTTTGGCAACCTTATTCCTCGTTACATAATCCCAATGTCTGGAGCAGACATCTCCCATGGCTGTGACCACCAGGGGCCGGAATCTGAAACCAGGGACGGACCCAAAGAGCAGGTGTAATTACACAACATGTTGGCAGCTTCCCAGATAGCAGAGAAGTTCACTTTTCCCTGTAAAACCCTGGGCCAGGGTTATAGTAGCGTGGGTGTTCAGCCTCTCATGAACCAGAGGGAGCAACGCTTCCACTAAATTAAATGAGAGTCTGCATATTGATTAATAAGAAACGCATGTGAGGTAAATAATTGCTTGCAGGAGTGCGTGCATATATGTGTGCGTGACAGAGAGCACGGCAACGGAGATGAATATTCAGAAAGAGAAGAACTCGGTTGGTGTGTGTTCATATCTGGGCAAGAATTGTGGCTTTTAAGCTTTAATGAGTTGTAACTTGTGTGCAGTCAAATTAACAGAAAGACCACACCATCACATGAATTTGCTTGTTTGGGTTAATGTAATATGTACCAGGCGTGCAGACTGCAAACTATGGTAGGGAAAATGAAAATTAGCCAAATGTCACTGAAACTGATTTACTGCTGCAGATTGACGGTTGCAGCAAGGAAAATGCTTTTGATTCAACATCTCACAAGAGAGAGAGAGGAAGAGGAACACAAAGAGAAAGAATGGAGAAACTGTACGTTCAACATGTCAGCCAGCAGCTAGATTAGATTGCAAACTAAGTGACAGAATACTGTAGCAAAGTAAAAGGCTAAGTGCACTTCACGGGAGCTGTCCGTTCAGCACCACAAGCCGACAGACCAACAATGCGTCATGGTAAGAACGTTAAAAAAAATGCTTTATTTTCTTCAAATTAGTTTTATTCAAGGATAAACCCCTTGAGATGCACCATCTCGTTTTTTTAAGGGGGTCCTCAGACAAAGCTGAAATGAGTTTATATAATATTTAGTGTGCAGTCACAGCAAACCCTTTTAGCTGGCAAAATCCCAGCGAAGCAGCAGGGCTAAAAACTGCATGTTTGCATTAATGTCCAATACTGGAGGGCGGTTTTAAGTATGAATGAAAAATGTAATATAAATGGTCATTGGAATTGATTCATCATGGCAGATGTATTTTTTTAATCTGAAAAAAAGAAGGTTTAAAACTGGCATACGGTTTGTTTTATTGGGCAGAGAAGGAGGGATAGAGAGAGAGAGAGAGAGAGAGAGGAACATTAGACAGTATTGTGCTGCTCTTCATCAACACCAGTTTTATAAACCAGCTATATTGCAAAGAAAGTCATATAAGAGACTAAAACAGACTATTGCAGCAAAAGATGGAAAGATGTAGTGGAATCTGTGGGAGCTTTCTGTTCAGCAGCAAAGCTTAAGAGCAGTCTGGTTCGGCTTTTCTGTCTAACCAAGGACACCAAAATCTGGTCTGAAAACACTTAGGAATCACAAAAATCTTTCACGTATGAATTAGTTTTATTCCATTTTTCAATTTAACTACGGACCTTTTAGAACTCACTTGAATGCAATGGATAAGTACAGTAGAATTAGGCCTCCCAGGCAGTGATAACCGTAAGAACAAAAATGAGGGGGGGGGGGGGGGGAGTAAGATCATTTAGCATTCTGAATATGTGTATAAAATAAAAGGCACTCAAATTGCTTTAAGAAAAAGTCGATCCTTTCCACATCTTGCGTTTAAATGGCAAATTATGTTTTTTTTGTTCACTGGTATCAGCAGGAAGCATTATGTTTGCTCAGTTTCCTCCCAACTATACACAATACACATTTTCAAAGTATCACTTATTAATATCAAGTCCAATTTTTTTTTAAACTTCTTATGAATGTCATTTATTCTGCAATAGCATGGGAATCTGCATTCCCACACTGGATTTCAAATGGCGTCTGCATGCACCAGGGACTCACAGACAATGACTAATTTGTAGACCTATTGGCTCAGACTCTCCAATCAGCACCATCTAGCATCATAATCCTTCTCATGTCAGCCGTC
The DNA here is from genome assembly GCF_009769545.1 of Cyclopterus lumpus. Lineage (NCBI taxonomy): Eukaryota > Metazoa > Chordata > Actinopteri > Perciformes > Cyclopteridae > Cyclopterus > Cyclopterus lumpus. The sequence goes on from NC_046985.1 coordinate 13,811,830, forward strand.
ACCGAACATCCATCACCACTGGAGCAATCGTGCTCCATCAAGTTGGAAAGTTGCGGAATATTTCCGAACAACACCTCTTCTTTGTTCGACTGTTATTCTTCCCCTCTTTTGTCAGGTGCAGCTCCCATTATGTGCTCCTGTTCTGCTTGAAGGCTAAAGCGCCGTCGGATGGCCGTAACATAATGAGCGTCTGCATTCACCGGCCCTCCCAAAAAGATAACTCGCTCAGAATCGCTTTTCATGACTCAATGATCCCATTATCAAGCCGTTTTTATTCATTACTCCCCGTCGTCTTCGGATCAAAATCAAATATCGCGCTTGGGGAGCTTTGGGATCTTACCACATCCGCGATGTCACTGCGTGTGTGTGTGTGTGTGTGTGTGTGTGTGGGTGGGGGGGGGGGTTCTGTGTTTGTGTGCACACAAGGTGAATTAAACAAACGGGAGCAATATGTTGACGCTTTCAACTCTTCTCCCTCTGTTGGTAATATCTGCTTCAGCTTATAATTGTGGAAATACTGCCATATGGTGTTTCCTTCAGTGTCGAGGCTCTCTTCTTATGTCACCCATCCCAACTTTTTTTGGGGGGGAAGTTTTATTATATATTACTTTACCAAAAATAACTCATCACATTATTTTCAAGATCATAGCTAGGAACTCTTCCATAAAACATTACAGCAGATACAAAATAGTAGAGGCCAAACATAAATGAGAGAAGGAGATTGCCATATTGCACATAGAGTAATCATATACTCAAACAATAACATCAGTATTGGACAATTCTGCAAAACCCTGGATTTTTCCTTTTGATTTTCTTTGTACACCCAATGCCAACATGTTTTAATCTCTCGCTTTCTACAATATCTAACTCGTAGATATTGTAAAAACTATATGGTTAGGAATATATTGTGGTGATGGCAAATAGGCCATGGTTAGTGTAATGCACCCACTTGGTTAAACCACAATGTTTTGGGCCAGTTTTGGGTCTGCATATTTACACGTCCAACAGATAATGAGCAGCATTATCATTCATCCGTAGTTGTGAGTTTTGTGCCACCTGGTACATTTAGGTCCAATGTTTAACCTCCTTTAAACTCCTTTTTGGTCTCTTTTTGTTTTTTCTTTCACAGAAAACAACTGTTCCAGATGGCGTTGACTTTACAAGTGTTGCCAACATCTCCCCCACTCTACCAGTTACCAACTCATCAGCGTGGTGGTGGGTTGGCTGCAAGTGAAGGAGAGGTCAATGAGGGGATTAGTCACGAATCCCTGACAGGAGGGCCCATTATGAGGGCAGCTGTAGCCGACAACGACAGGGGGAAGACGCGTCGGGGGAAAAAAGGCCTCTCCATTAACGAAATGGGTCACCCCATGAATGTTGAATGTGCTCTGTCGACAGTGAGGAAGAGAGAAATGCCTCCGATGTGGCTGGTTTCTGTGTGCCGGAGACCCCTTTCCAGGCACAATGGAAGGAAAGTGGCTCCTTTAGCTTGGATATAAAAAGGCTTTATGAGGAATCAGATGGGAAAATGTCTCATTGTACCCTATTTGAGATTGTTATGATTTTAATGTACCGTCATAGTAAACAGTAAGTAATTAATCATTTGGTTTCCACGGAGTATTACTGTATGGATCATGACGGGAATCAGAGATGCTGCCTGTATTATCTTTATGTGTGTGTATGTTGGGATTTTAGATTGAATTCCCGCTGAACTAGATTTGGATTTATGGTTCAAATAAGGGATGGATATTGCCTGGAGGATATGCACACATGCATGAATGCAAGGCCATTTACACACACACACACACACAAAAGCCTAAGTCGCAGAAAGGCTGTATATGACCGTATTCTATATGAGCCAGTGAAGCGTGAGTTGTCATGCAGGGCACATCAACAGTGCCTTCTAGTCCATGACGTTCCAATTTGTTGTGTGTGTGTGCAGCTACTAATAACGTGGAACCCAGTGGGAGAGAAATCAATGCACAGAATATAATATCTGTATTATCAGCGATGCAGCCCTCCATAAGAAAACAAGTGTATCAAGTTGAAGAGTAAACGTTGCCTTCTGAAGTGAAAAATGGATGCTGCTTCATTCCTGAGAACGGGAAAGGGATCTGTCGAGGCGACGCGCCTCCTGTCCTCTGCTCCACTGATAGAAATCTTCATGTCACTTGTAGCTGTGCTCCTCATATCTCTGGACTCGGTCGATTCCTCTAGCCTGTGATAAATAGTAAGGGATTGGCTTGTCCACCGTCTGGGGGGTTCAATGTCAGTGACACTGCTGCTAGTCGCTGGATTTTATTTGTACATAAAGCTCTCAGTGTACTTGATTTTATCTCATAACTGAGCTGCTCTGTACCGTTTACACTGTAGCAGGGATTTGTTTTCTATGTCAGTCGTCACTGGGAAATACCAACATCAGAAGAAAGTGAATATGAAACTTTTTGAATTTCAACACATCCTTTTTTCTCGTGGATCCTTTGGACACTTTGATTTTAATGACTGGTTTCCCATTGAGTTTATTACGATACGCTATGTGACGCTATTCAGAAGCATAGCAATGCTCCCACGAAGGCAATGGAGAGAAACACTGCAAGCTAGCATAACATAGATGTTAAAAAAAGACAGGATTTAAAATATACAAATTGCATTGAAAATCTTTTCAGGGAAAGGTTTTATTCGCCCTTTTGGTTAAATATAAATATATTCATACTTGCATTCATTTGTTTACAAAAAAATGGCTTCTGATTATCTCTATTTTAGCTAAAGAAAAAAAAACATTCTCAGCTGTATTTGTAAAAACAAATAACTGATAGGTGCAATCATTGTTAGTTTCAAAGAAGACTGCTGCTATTATTATAAAGGAATGACATTTGTGTTTAGAAAGTGTTACTTGTATACATTTTCATTGCAGTAAACATTTGTATTTTTAAATTACAGCTTTATGTATTTCAAAAGCAAAGACTGCCACTTTCACCTGCATGCCTTTGCTCACACAACTACTGTACGCCTACAGTGGTTTCTATGGGCAGCCTCCTTTATCACAGCAAGCATGGGGAGAGACAGGGGAGCTTTTTGAAAAGCAGTGAGAAAGCTCTGTGCTTGGAAAACGCTGGCTTATACGTGGAAATATTCTGGGACTCAAAAGTCCACTTTAGCACTCGCACTCATATTCACCTTCTGAAGACACAGGATAAATAAAATGTGCTACACAGACAGATGGCCTTGAACAAAAATAATGACGTTTGTTTTTGTGAGCTGCAACCAAACACATTAAAAATTCAACCAAGTGATATTTTGATCCAGACTGCAGCAACACCCTTTGGATACGTGTTTGTCCCTTTTTGTTGCACGTTTTTTTAATCATTGCATAGGGTATGAATTATTACTCGTCCAACAGATAATGTGCAGCCTTGATTTATTTCTATATATTTTGAGCTTTTTTTTGCTCTTTAATGCATTTAAACCCCATGTGGGTATTATATACCTTAATTCTACAGAAATACCATATCACCTTTCAACTAAATTTGACAAAAGTGGCTGAATTAATAGCTCCTCTGTGAGACATGCTACTCTCCTGGAGAAGAAAATTAAATGCAATTTAACTTTCCTGATTAATTGCATTATCTGTGCTGTTTACGCCTTGGGTTACGCTACATCCCCTTCTAAAGCTCGATTTTTATTGTGCACCTTAGGACAAAAAGTGCACTAGATAATGGCATACAACTTAGAACATTACATCTTGATAAGGAATTTAATTACAAAGTAAACCAATAGGCTGAAAATGCAGAATATTGCGTCACATTTCAGACATATTCTAAGTGCTCAGGCAGGTACATGCCAAACATCTTTCAGGAAACGATGTGTTACTCTTTAGATATAAAATCACTGTAATTCAACCAGAGACGCTAATGTAACTAAGGCCTCGGTGTGACCCTGTGGGCCTTTTACAGCTGAACAGCACCGAGTTCAAACCTGGTCAAAGGCTAAAGAGCAACGCTACCACGGCCTGATTAAAAACGCTGTTGGAAGGAAATAGAGACAATTATTGTAGTCTTAAGGATTGTAGCCAACAGTAAGTCTCCCTTCTTCTATAAAGTTAATTTATATTTTAGGGCCGTGCAAAAATATCAATCTAGCTGACTATCGCAATTAATGATAGTGTATCGATATGTCCGCGACCAGTAGCGATATACCTTTTTTCTTTTTTATCCGGTGTGATGGTGGAATGCACATACCTTTTGAAGTAGTTTTCTATCCAGGGGGTCCAAGTTGTATTTTCAGCTCTATTTTTACATTTTGATTAAAAAAAGTATTGTATCGAATTGCAATAAATCATGACATATTGTATCGTGACAAACAAAGTACAGCTGCGGCTGAAGGGAACGTCATTAGTACTCCATGGATATCTGTACCAACTTGATAATCCATTCAAAAGTGACCAAAGTGGTGGACCGGCGGGCTGACATTGCCATCCACAGAGCCAGGCTGCTGGCATGGACACACATGTGGCCTCTCTCCTTGCTGTTAGTCAATTAATGATCTGTACCAAAGTTTGATTGACAGGAAAAACATCGTCAGGCAGATTATTTTTGTCCCACCATCCAGAAATAAACCCCATGTTTGTACATTGCCATAAAGGACACAGACGTGGCGACGGTGGCCGATCTTGCCAGCAGCCATATGCAGAAGACTGGTCACAGGCAGCTGTGGCCTCTGGTTATGACGCACTACGCTCAACTGCTGCCAACGCCATGCACCTCATATTCTGGCTCCGCCGATCACATATTTTTCAAATCCGCCCCTCTACTCATACGCTTTCTTTTTTACCTTTGCGGTTCACATGTGTACTGCTCGGGGAGGTCTTTGCAGCTGGGAATATCCAATTATTTGCACAAGGGGGACCAGCTTCCATGTTAATACCGCCTGACACAGAATCACACCCACCACAGCTGCCTAGGTGGGGACATGTTGGAGTAAATGGTTGTGAGTGATAATGCTCGACGCAAGTAGATCCCTGGAAACAAATTATACATTATTGTTCTCATTGCAAGCATTTCAAAAAGTTGGAAGTCAAGGCTGGATCTGTACGAGGACAGTAAGGGCACTGCAGGTGTTAGAGGCCGGTCCAAACTCTACAAGGACAAATGGAACTAATAAATCATATTAGGGTGTTTTGTTTTCTTTGCAGATATTTTTTCTCTCCACCAGCTTGCCTATGCTTCTCTGCAGCTGGAGGTTGAACCCAAAAAACTGGCACTTTTGTGCATCTTAAAATGTCGTATCAAGCAGGCACTTCCACAATTTAGGAACAGGGTGAGAAAAAAGTTTCTGACCCAACTGAAAAAAAAGCTCCTCAGCCTGGTAGACTTAATCAGGGAAGGCGCCAGCTATACGGGGGAACCAAAGCAGGAGGATCAAAAAGGTAGAGAGGTGGAGAAATGGCCTTGACAGAAGTCAAGAGTGACAGGTGATACGGGTGTCGATGGAAGAAGTCAGAAAGTGACAAAGGAAACGAAGACAGCCGGGACTGTTTGGAGATGGAGTAAAAGAAAAGGTTTGTGACCCTTCAGTGATATCAACCAAGCAGGCAAATGCCTATTCAGGACAAATGTCTCAAGTAATTCCAGTCAAAGCTGAATACAATCTTCAAATGAAGACTCGACGTCTTGACAGGTAACCATGAACCTTCACTGAGAGCAGTGAGTGTATTTCAGTTGCAAAGTAGAGGTCACCAGTTAATAAACCATCCTATGCTTCCTCTCCCAGTAGACCAATAGAGGAGGAAGGCAGCTCACGGCTTCAAACTGAACCAGAAATAAATAAGAGGCACATTTCTGTGCACACTTGAGATGAACAAGAGCAGAGAGGGGAGAAGGCAAACGGGTCGCGGGATGGACTCAAGTCACGGAACATTTTCATTTTTACAGTGTGTGTGTGATATAAATCACTCAGAGAAGGAGTCTCGCTACAATCAGACAGTATGAAGCGATTGTCAAAATAAACACAACAATAAACGTAAACGGTTTTGGTAATGTATGTGCTAAAAAGCAGTGATGGAGAGTGACAAAGTACATTTAATTAAGAAACTACAATTATTATCTTTTTTTTATTACCATAGTTTTCCATGTAAATATATAATATTTTCTGAGGGAAATATTTCCCTACATAGCTGATGTCATCATTGCCGGAACAGTGTGTGAACGGCGACGTGACAGATTGACAACTGGGGGCCGAATGAACCGGGTGCATGATGACAACCGCTCTACATCTCTGGCCTTTGAGTGGCAACCATGAGTCATCTCTGGATGCGTCACTTCCATTCCCGTCTTCATAAAGCAAATATGGCAAATACATAGATTTGACTAATTGACTCACAGCCTCTTTGATGCTCAAATACCTCCATTAAGTCATTTTTGCTGGACTAACAAAAGGCTGTAGGTCGTTTAATAACCCCCATTAAACTAACATGTGGCGTGGACGCCAACAGATGGTCTCCAAGTTGTCTGAACCTTTCGGCTCGGCCCACAAACGTGACGTTCTCCCACACGATGACTAATGCAGAATGCTGATTTGTTCTTTTTTTAAAGCTGAAATGCAGAGCACAGCGGAAGGTAAATAGATGCTTATGGTGGAAGAGAGAGAGAGAGAGAGACTAAGGAGGGTAGACAAGTGGAATGACTTATTTAAGGGGGAAGTGGGCAGGGAGAAACATGAAATTAGCACAAATAGATTATCTGTCGACTACAGGCAGGCCTAAGAGCAAGCCAAGCACTGGGAAAAAAAGGCAGATTGACTTCTTGTTTGTTCCTCCCTGAGGGGAGATCCGATAGAGCCATCACTCACCAAATTGCTGATCTGTAGTTGAAACAGCTGCATCCAAAGCACACATGCACTGAACTAAACAGCAATTAGAATACACACTAGTATGACCCGTGCACTGTGGGAGAGCGCAACGGTCTAATCTCTTGCATCTGTTTTATTTGCGTGTGCCTCTGGTGAAAGCTCTGCTTTGTCGTACCTTCTGATATCACGGCGCACAACTACAACCCACTAATGTGACAGAGGAGTCGGGATGCTTCAAGGAAGAAGTTTGACACTTTGCTTTCTGAACAAGAGTAGGATTAGAGGATCAATAGCATTCTAGTGTCTGTACGCTATGAATGAAGCTCCAGCCAGCAGATGGTTTAGCTTAGAAAAAAAATATTCTGCTTAAAAACATGACACACTATATCATTAGATTCCCCCATAGAGTGCTGCAGGAGTGAGTCCTAAAACCCAGAAACGAGTTGGCATTTTTACACTTTCAGGTCCTCTCGTTTTTGGGTTTGATGCCTGAAATTGGGTATGTAGGGTAACGCAAGCTTAAGAGAATCAAACTATGTATTCTACAATATAGAATATATCAGTAAAAAGCTCCTTGAGAATCTTGAAGCTTTTACATATCTTAAAAAACAGAAAGTGGCTAAATGAGACTACAAAACGTAATCACACCGACTAGACGCTTTCACAGACTCGTTGCGTTTACTCGCATTCATGCGACCATGGTGACGTTAGTTTACAGCCCAATGTTAGCATCTTACTGCTGCCGAAGGCATTTAGCTTCCGTGAGGCGGAATCCAAACCGGAAGAAAAAGGTTGGTGCATCTAATGACCAATTGGCCCTTTCAAGTGAATCTCCTGACCACCCTGCAGCTAAAGTGACTGTGAACCCTTGAGGTTGTTTCTGACCTTGCCTGATAACGCCCCGCACCACATACTGTATATGCTTTGGAAAAAGAACCACAACTCCCACAGGCTCAAGGGCATCGTGGGGAAACAAACGTTACTTCTCCCAATCTTCTTTTTGTCGCCGTACGCAAACAGGGAAGAAATTTTAGTTCCAGATATGGGGATTATATTATTTTGTCATTCACTGACAGCGAGGAACAGGTTTGGAACTGTTGCCAGATTGGGAAGGTATGTATTTGTGGAGGTCCATTCATGGGTTGTGGAGGTCCAATCATACATTGTCATATTCATGTATTGTGTTTATGTAACTCTGTAATGCTGTTCATTCTGTACACATGACATCTATTGCGTCTGTCCATCTGGGGAGAGGGATCCTCCTCTGTTGCTCTCCTGAAGGTTTCTTCCCTTTTTTCCCTGTGAAAGGTTATTTTTGGGGAGTTGTTCCTGATCCGATGTGAGGTCCTGGGACAGGGATGTCGTAGTGTACAGATTGTAAAGCCCTCTGAGGCAAATTGGTAATTTGTGATATTGGGCTATACAAAATAAACTGAATTGAATTGAATTGAATTTAGGCCATAAAAAAGGTTTGTTATTGTCAGTTTTGGCAATTACAAAACATCACAGTGGCATGATATGAAAGTAGTGCCACCTACAGCTTTTAGGTGTACGTGGTGGGTTGTGTTTTCCGCGGGTATGTAGTTGGCGTTTATCCCTTGGGGGGCTTTACAGGAATAGAATGGGGCCGGGTCTTTGTATATGATTCAAGGCAGTGGCCGAGAGCCCCTTCAGAGACAAGTTGACTCTGCACAGGAGAAACAGAGCCAGACGGGGAGCGGGGGAACAGAGGCCGAAAAAGAGAAGCTGAGAGCCAGAGAGAGATCCGTTAGTAGCCTGAATCCTGTCCAGCTTTAATTACACTGTATTGATCACAGGCGGCAGGGAGGAGGAGGAAGGAGAGGAGATCGAGCGAACTGAGGTGGGTTGGGGGGAGAGACAGTTGAGCAAATTGCTAGTTACTGTAAAGCACGTAGAAAGAGAGAGGCCTGGAAATTATGCCAAAGTCATACAGTAGATAATTAGAAAATCCTCCCAACACTTACTCTCTCCACACGCCCATTTCGCACTGCTGAGACAATAACATGGAGAGGGTGTCAAATTAATTTAAGTCACCGGGCAAGTACGCATTGTTCACATCCATCTAACGGCTCCATGCTCGGTTTGATCTGAAATTCTTCACAATCGATTTATTCTCCCCCCCCCCTCCCTAGTGCTTTAAGTCCGGTCCCCTCTCGTAATCAACCAAAATAGGATATGGCCATGCATGACATGACACCTCTGGCTTCCCTGTAGCAACTTCAGCTCCAAGTAACAGATACAAAGTCTAGTCCTTCCTTTTCCCTTTTCTATAATTTCTAGGTTGACCTACTTTGGCGAAGAGCTTAAGTTCCTTTCTTTGTCTTTCTCGCGCTGTTATGGCAAGGGCAGAAAATCTGCGGGCTCTCCTACTGTATTCCCCCCCCCCCCCACTCTCACTCCCGACTGGATGGCAGCCGAGTCCAGCACAGCGAAAGATGCCAGATTCAACCTCGCTGCCCCTGCAAAATCGTCCCCGCCGAGTCTCACACAACTGTATTCCGGGGGTTAAGGAGCTTATGTCTCGTGTACGACGCATGGAGAAAGGGGCTCAGCAGTGATTCGCCATGGGGGAGGGGGGGGGGAGTGAAGCTGGTTGGTTGAGAGTGAAGCTTCTCTGTGTAGAGTGTATCTCATTACGGCTGAACTGTGTGTTACCTTTGGTAAACAGTAGGGAGAATTTCTTAGGCGGGCGTCACTCCGAAAGCGGCGGGCTGGTAAACGACAGCGGCCACGATTGGTGGCGCGCATTCATTGCTCAAATCCTCAGCCCCAGAGGGATGTATGAGTTTGGTCATGATTAGTCAGATAGAATAAATAATCGCCGCCTGTGACAGCCCCGCCCTCTCTTTTTTCCGAGTGTTGAATGGGTGCCCCGACTCTTTAGTTTTAGTAAATTCCCTCCAGTTATTTTTTTCGACGAATGACCTTCTCAATCATGAGAAAAGTCAAAAATTCAATTTCTGAGCGAGGCATTCATTATCATCGTCATTGTGCTCGAGGGTACCTGCCCATTTAAAGAGCGTCAGAGACATGTGTACACTCTGCAGAATGACTGTACTCCATTTTAAAAGGCATATTGAGGAAACAAACAAATTAGAAATTCATTAAATAGCTTGAAGACATTTTGACAATACTCATGGAAATAATGTCACAGCAAACAAACATATTGTTACAGTACGATTATAGCCAGTGGCGCATGAGAATGACAACCATTGAGGTTCTTTAATTGTTGCCTGATGCTAATCCTTGCACTCAGCTGAGAAGTTTGATTTTATTGATTTTCTTTTACAAAACCACAGTGGTTAGTTGGAACAAACGATGCTGGGACTGAGCATGTCATCCTCCCGACTTTGAATTGTTGTGACGTTCCACTACTCTGCTCCTCTCCCCTGCAAGCCTCTAATGTGTGAAAAGCAAAACAAGAGTAATTAAATCTTCCTTCTTTCACCCCTACAGCCATATTCGCATCTGTTAAATTGAAAAACCACACAGTGTAAAACAGACCCACTTAAGTCGATGCCCTAGAGACTCTTGTAGTAGCGTCATGAAACGGGGGAAGCTTTCGGACGACCTTTCCTCTCACAGTATAATGGCGTTTTTTGCTTTTGTGTTATATGACCCTCTGTGGCCCCCGTAAATCAAACCACTAATTACAATGTGACCTGACGGCTTAAATGCTACCTCCAAAATCTTCCACGGGCTAATAGACAGCTGAGTGAATTTGGTGTCCAAAACGGAGTGTTTCAGCAAGCCGTAAAGGAGCTTGGTAAATTAAGACACGCTGACAACGGGGTGAACTCCTCACATCATTATGGATCCGCTGCCTAATTGGAAAGAATGGCAACGGTGAACACATTTTTCTTCACTATTGGGTAGCTGTGCTGTTACTGCAATAAACCGACAGACAACCACTGAGGAAGTCCAAGCTGGATTAACCCGGTATGGCACCCCAGAATTAAAATGTTATGTTGAACCCCTATTGGTCCCACTTTAGTCCATTGGTTCAAATTCCCTTACAAGTTTTGAATTCATTAAATTTCCAAAACCAATTGACACACATGGGACTAGGTGTCTGGGGTGCTGAGGTTGCCTGCTTTACCGCCTACACGGCATGATTTAAGAACAATTCAGTTCAATTCTTACCTGCCCTGGACTTTGATGTCGGAAATGGCATAGAAGTATCTGGAGAGGTTGTTCTCGTCCACCATCGTAGCTCCGGTCGCGGGCCGCAGCAGACGGATCCTCAGGTCTGTGATGGTAAAGAAGTCCCGCAGGTTCTTGGTAGTGTCTAGTTGGCCGTAGAGCGAAGCCATGTTGTGGAGTCGAGGCCCAGCAAACAGAGCAAAGCGGTCCTTGATCTCAAAGCGCACGGTTTTATCGTACTTCCACACATAACCTCGGGAGTAGTCCTCGGTGCAGATGATGTCCAGCAGGGTGTGCTGAGTCAGGTCCTGCACAGTCTTGGGCTCCATGGTGAAGGCGTCCAGGCAGTCCGTGGCATAGAACTGGTAGGGCTGCCAGGTCCGCCCGTAATCCAGCGACTTTTCGAGCACCATCTGCTCGGGCCGGCCTGACTCAAAGGTGAGGACGATGTCGTCGGTCAGCTCGATGGTCTTGTTCCAAGAAATCGTGATGTTGACCAGGAGGGCCTTCGGGTACTTCTTCCAAGACGAGGACTGCCAGAAGGTCGTGGGGTTGCGGCCCTCGACGTCAAACATGAGCTCTGGAGGGTGGGCGAGTTCCTCCGTGCTGGCGTCACATTCATTATTACACATGTAGGGGTTCTCCTGCACAGAGAGAGAAAGAGTGCAGAGGAAACGCCACAGAGAGGGAGGATGACACAGAATTGGAAGGTTAGCTTAGTCTTGGCGAGGAAACAACAAATGGCGTTGATTGTGAAAAAGAACTCAAGGTAAGAATGGCGCTGCATCTCTCATGTTATACCACCACGTCTTTAGGGATGCGTGAAGTCTGCAGCTCAATCACACGCAGGGCATCGTGTGCATCGTGTGCACTCTGCTGGAGCGTGGTGTGCAGTCATTTATTAATATTTGAAGCCACGTAGCATCATTCATGGTTTGCAAATCCATCTTTAAAGAGTACGCAACACCTCCGCTTCCTCTCTCTTGCATTACACCATGTCACTACAAATGTCACATCACTCCCAGTACTGAACATAAGATGTATTTTCTTCGAACATGTTGGAATCACAGGAGTAGCGTGCTGCACGTGTCAAGTGGCCCAGAGGAGCGCAAATTCATTTGGTGTGATTTGATCAAATGAACTGCATTGTGGGGGAAAAGAAACGGTGTCATACTTTTATCTGAGTTGCTCTTGTACCATTTTGTTTCCCCCCCCCCCACCCCCCCAAACTTGACTCATTAACACTGAGCCCATTCCCTCTTCACAGGTTGTCCAACCTTTCGGACCGTTTAATCATTTCAAAGGCAAACGAGACGTCTATTTGAATCCCTCGTGTCCAAATTTGAATTCCTTTTTTTTTTTAGTTTAAATTCCTCACTTTAAATTCCTCACGTCTCGTGCCTGAAAGAGGTCTTTCCAAAAACATTTGTCCGATTTACCACAAATCATTACCAGCTGATGTTCTCTCCTTTCTCCCTCGGGGCTCCATCTAGCTGTCAGGGGGAGGAGGCACTCCTCCAAGAGGACCTTTCAAGTGCTACAAGCTCCAATTTATCAGGACAAGATAATCCACTACTTGATTAGGTGGGAGATGTCACCCTGTGTGTGTGCCTGTGTGTGTGTGTGCCCGTGTGTGTGTGTGTGTGTGTGTGTGTGGCAACGTGGCGAGGAAACCGGGAGAGGAGCAGGATGTAAGATCGAGAGAGAAACAGCTCCAGTCGGCTAATAAGCTTTGCGAGTTTTTCCTCGCCTTTCAAGGCAAGGTGACAATGAAACAGGGCTCTGTCAGGCCTTGTGACTGTCGGAGGGTCCCATTAATATCCTGTCTGGACCGTCCCCCATGGGCTTCTCCCAGCACTGGACAGCGCTGGCTGGGAGGAGACTGAAGGGGGCGATGGGCCGACTGGCAGTGGAAAATTCCACCCAGGTTTTAGTGTACGGTCTCATGGTGGGAGGTTAGGTGTGCCATTAAGTGTAGCATCTGGTGCAAAGACAGATGTGTGATAACTCATATGTGACAGTTATGCCTGCTGAGGGGGAGCGCACAGTGTCAAAAAAGCTCACTTTGCATGCAGGAGGGCTGCTTGTGTTGCTGTGGCTCGTCGTAAATGTGCATTCATCGGGGGAGACCTAAAACTGTTACTCAATGGCGGTGGAGTGCTCTGCTCGGAGCGCCGGTGTACTGGAGGAGAGGGCATGTTCTTTTAATTGCCCCCGTGAATTGTTGTTAATTATTCTGTGTTTCTACTGCCTCACACTGACTGCACAACAGAAGTCCTCTTACTCATGCGCATTCTTGCTCTAAGGGTGTCCTTGTATTCCTAAATCCTATTAAATGCTGTTAGAGACATTTCTATTTTAATTAAATCTCTTCCATGAAATCAGGTTTTCAGTTGCGTAATATTTCCCATTTTCATATGAAGCAGATATCTCCTGACACTCATACGGGCAGACTTTTCAACTGCAAGTTTGCTTTTTTCTTACTTTTTTATTCAGATCCTTTACTTCAGTAAAAGTTTTAGTATTAAGATTACTTCAATGTAGAAATACTCCACGACAAGTAAAAGTCGTCCCTTCAGAATCATAAGCAAAGAGTAGCTCATCACCCCCTGAGAATCTTGTCTTTGTTGACCTCCAGTCGTTTAATCACTTCTGGGTGTGGTCACAGGCTCAACTGACCCAATCACACCCTTTTAAGCCAGAGAGGAGGGCCAAACTCAGCCCTCAGCCTGGTGTTGAGTTACTCTTTAAGTGCAAGTACAGATGTTATTAATATGACCAAAGAGTACCAAAAGTAAAAACACTTCAGAACAGCAGAGTGATGCCTGACATGGTATATTGTTGCATAAAAATATTCCGGGAATATTATTCCTGAGGCATAAATGCATAAGCAGCATTTTAATATTGTGGCAAAATCAGATACACGTTTTTTTAATTTAAAATCCACAGAGTAACTGTCGCTGTTGGATAAATGGAGTTGAATTATAAAGTAGCAGAACGTGGTAATAAGCAAGTAAAGGACAAGACTCAACTGAAATTAAATAAAAAATACAACTGTCTTTCCATCACAGCTTATAGATAGGAGATGCATCGATGGCTCCGGCTTGAAGAGTAAAAGTAAGCCGAGGGTGTCTTGATGTGAGCAGCTGTGTTAGCTGTGTCAAGCTTTTTGTTTCCATCTAAATCGGGCCAATCCGGCGATCGGCTGTTACTGTAAAACACACACACACACACACACACACACACACACACACACACACACACACACAAGCTGCCATCCTCGCAGCACATCTCTGTAATCGGACAAAGACGGATCCCTATCGATCCCTGCGGCCGAGCAGCTGGAAATGTGCTGCATGTAGCACTCGGCAGCCTGGGCCGGTCGCCCAGCGCTCCCCCGAACACGCAGGTTAAACACCCTTCATTACCGTCTCCTCCGCTTCTCGGCTAACGACAAAATACTGCCTTTATGAAGATCAATAACCTTCGCCGGGTCCGAAGAAAAACGAGATGAAATGCTGAGTTCGGCCTCATGAAAATCAATGGCAGAGTTTCTGTGTTTTTACTGGGGGCCACCACTGAGGGCTCTGTTAGCCGATTAATGGCTCGGCACACGTTCAAATAATTGACAACGACCGGCATGGCAACGCAGCATTTCTGTAATTACTAAAGATGATTCTATTAATCCCGGTGTGATGATAAGTGGCCGGGTCGGTGGGGGGGTGGGGGGGGGGGAGCTACAGCAAGCTACAGCGCTGAGGTTGCCGATGCGGATAGGTTACGCTACATTGCTGCTAATAGAGATGGCGTCGATCCACCCAAAACACAGCGGCTTAATCCGATTATTATTAACATTGTGATGCCATGAGATAGCTTGAGTGTGTGTATGTGTGTGTGTGTGTGTGTGTGTGTGTGTGTGTGCGTGTGTGTGTGTGTGTGCGTAATGAGCGATATTGACTGCTTTCCGCTGCACTCTACAGACCAGCACCATTGGTCTGGTTTGGTGCCACGGGGAAATGGTTTTGCCAACCGAGGCGTTTGGACATGTAGAACAGATGGAACAATTTGCCTTCATAACACTTGTGTGAAGCAATTCAACCCTCAAACATTTGGAAATTAATTCTGGATGGATATTGAAGTTTTTTCATTATGCCTCTGTAACTGCCACCGTTTAAGTAACAATGGTTAATCATCTGAACGATTCTACATTTAAAAGATGGAGAAAAAAAAAAGGATCACATGCTCCTCTGCTGTCCATTAGAATGATATAAGAGAAGGCATCTTAACTGTATCCACTGAGATCTTCTTCCTACTTTTATGCAAATGTATCACATTCCTATGATTTATAACTCAACTTGAATATGTGAATCACTGCCGTACAGTGCTGGCTAACACGTGCTGCATCGATTCCCCCCCCCCCCCCCCCCCACCCCGCCTCTCATATCAATGACGAGAGGTGTTTCTTCTTACATGAGTCATCCGTTACTTCAACTAAAAAAGAGGAAACCTTTATGTAAAAAGCTGTTCGGACAAAGGTTAACAAAAGTTACTGAGATCCTGACCGTGTCTAGTTTTAATTTAAGATGGTGGCTGGCACGGCGTCACCGCGCATGGAGGATGGGACTCGGGGGGGATATAAATTTGCTATCTGCCGACAAGCCATCGCGATAAATGGTCTCCCACCAATCAAACAACCCGTTTGTGTGACAGATGTCTTGGACTCGTAACCCAGATAGCAAATTGAATCCACCCTGCGTCTTCTCCTCTTTCTGCCTCTCCCTCCATTCCTGCACAAATACAATTTCCAATCCAATCTTGTTTTTGACTTAAAGAAAGATATGACACAGAGGGCTTGGCATTGGGAAGTGCTGCAGGAGGTGTGTTGATACCGGGGACACCAAACACCAGACCAAGCACTGGTTGGGTGAAATGATAAAGGTAGTAGGTGTGTCAGTGTCACGTGATGTACCTGTTTGCATGATGAACTACTAAATGTTTGCTTTTGAACTGGACATTTAAATACTCAACGTAAATCCTGCCAGGACATTGGACTTCGAGTCCAAGTACAACGCAACTGAAATAGTACATCAAAGCCTTTTGATTTAAGTTATATATTTGTTTTTAAGAAAGCTTCCGCTTCCTTTTCTTTTTTTTTTTTTTTTCACAAATAGCCACTACTCAGGCAATGTTTAAATACTGTATTTATCGCCTGTTTCTCGTAACTCGTCGGTGGAAAATGACGGAGAAGGACCTTCAGTGCATTCTGATTATAAGAGCACTGGCATCAAGATGCAGAGTGTCAAAGCATTTAAAATCAGTAGCGTTCTTGCTATAACATCTGTGAATGCAAAACAGGATTCAATCAGACTGGAAAACGAATCCAAAAAGATGGAAAACGAGTTAACGAGTGTGAAGATGTCTACTCCCATATTGTGCACAATTTATGATACCGACGTCGATATCGTCGTTTGTTGTCAATCGTGTCAGCTTCAAGCACTGGCTATTGATAGGAGGAGGAGTTGGAGGGATTTTTCTTTTTAGAGATTTTCTTCTGAACAAAACGCACAAAGAACGGCACCAATAAAGTTCCTTCGGCTTTAAGATATTTAAAGTAAGGAGCTTATTACGTTGTGTTTATTTAGATGCCTTTTAGACCCACACAATGCTGGCAAACAAACATCCGACCAACACACCCATGCAATCCGGTCTTTGCTGTTATTGTAGCACACAGGCAGATGGAGAGTGATTGGAGGAGTTTATCTATAAACACATATCAATACCAGAGCAGGAGCTCCTAATGAGAGCAACAGATTGCTTCTCCACCACATGCTGCAGCCTTTGCAGGTTTGGGAAGAAACACTCTCTACGCGACAGTTTATTAGATATGAATTCAAATCAATTCCAAATCCCACTCCCACTCTTAGTCTTTGAAGCAGTCTGTTCGGAGAGTATTTTTTATTTACCATGAGGTTAAAAAGATATGCTAAGATGATCCGATGTGAGGTCCTGGGACAGGGATGTCGTATGTGTACAGGTTGTAAAGCCTTCTGAGGCAAATTTATAATTTATACAAAATAAACTGAATTGAAATTGAAGATTAAAAGATTGTGTCATGCAATTGGTTGATCCATACATCATCACAACATTTAAGGGAGATTCTCAAAAAATTGATAAAATAGGGCGAGAGTGCTGGCATAACGAGTCGTCCTTCCTGTCTGTGCATTATTTTAAGCGTTCAGTTTTAATCTCAGTTTTCCTGAAGAGAAACCCGCAATAACAATACTGGTGCGAGATAATGTATTGTACCCAAATATTGCATGATAGCAAAAATAATATTGGTTTATTGTAATTGCACATCCATCCATCATCCCTCCATCTTCTATTCTGTCCAAAGTCAATGCAAGATGCACGCGCCACTCCATTCACCATCATATCAAAATATCAATCCCCCGACATCACTTCATAGGCGAGTCGACACTGCTCAAAAGTTCACCAGCGGAAATTTTACAGAAATTAACAACGCCGGCGAAAGCAAAAAGTGCTTCTATACTTTCTATATTTTTGTTACATATACTCCTATTACAACTGTGTGCCGTGTGTGTGTGTGCGCATGTCATTGCATCAAGAGTATAGATTTTCTCCCACCTATTCCCCAGACATGCATAATCCCTTTCCTTACATCTATCCATTTCTCTTCCATTTCTATACCTCTCTTTCCTCAGCAAGGTGTGTGTGTGCGCGCGTGTGTGTGTGTGTGTGTGTGTGTGCGTGTGTGTGTGTGCGTGTGTGTGTGTGTGACGGGGGCTGGGGGTTAAAGCTATCCCTGCTGCATTAATGAGACCTTGTGTTCCACAATAGATTTCTTCACCCCGACCCAGGGGCTTGATTGAAGCAGTGCTCTCTCAATTTCAAAATCTCTCCCTCTCCCTCTCCCTCTCTCTCCCTCTCCCTCTCCCTCTCCCTCTCCCTCTCCCTCTCTCTCTCTCTCCCTCTCCCTCTCCCTCTCTCTCTCTCTCTCTCTCTCTCTCTCCCTCTCCCTCTCCCTCTCCCTCTCTCCCTCTCCCTCTCCCTCTCCCTCTCCCTCTCCCTCTCCCTCCAGTCATGACAACACCTTCACTGGATTCCCTCTCTCTCTGCATCTCTCACACATGGTGATGGGTGGTGCAGACAGAAAGAGGGGCTTAACCTGGACGTGGAATGAATATTGGATGCCAGTGTGACAGATTACAGTGGTAATAGACACCTGGGCCAAATCCTCACAAGGATTACAATCATATTTTCAAATGGCTCAGGGTCGGCCAGAGGTCAAACGTCCTGGACCATGGTCAACAAGGCCACGGGGGACCTGAAATCACACGCACCCACACACACACACACACACACACACACACACACACACAGCAGGTTGAACTTGCCAACTGTCTCACAGCGGGCATGGTTTAAGCATAGATTTAATGCAGCTTCTTGAAAATACTAGCTGTTTTTACAGTAAGCTTTCATTAAAGAAAGTTAAAGCACCAGAACATGAATTAATGATTATAATGAGCTAAAGGAAACGTTTAGAGATTAAACCTTGATTTAGGATTAACAGTCTTTCAACACGCACTCTCTTACACACTCAATTGGTAATGGATATCTGTCTTTTACATCATTTGCTCTGAATTAATTAATTTGTGTGTCAACAATTTGTATCATTTAATAGTTAAATGGGATGGTTTGTTATCCGTTTCATTAAAAGTCAGTGGAAATGGAATAATTGGGCTTTTGGTTAGACAAAAAACAAAGTATATGATTAGTGAAATAATGAATGAGGACGTTAGAATCAAACCTATAAAGTTAGTCTCGGCATGGGATGTGCTCCACACAGATATGCAAAGAGTATCGTTGCTCCACAGGCCGACAGCTCAAAGGGTCCAACACATAAAATATGCTGTTTTATGGCACCGGCGGGGAGGGATGGAATGGGGGGAGGGGGGGGGGGGGGAATCCAATCGTGATTGTAGGCAACGCGCTGCACCGTTCAACCGCCATAAGCAGCACAGCGCGAGCCGTCCGGCCGACTGTAGGGAGGTGATGGGGCGAGGCGATGTGTAAATGTCCCCGAGCGTTCAGTGTGGCGCCGATTGAGGAGATTCATGAGCCTTAAAACAATGGTGGGGGAAAGCCTTGAGCACGCAGAGCCTCTGCCCATTCAGAGGATATAAAAACAATTTCATATTCCATTATCTTTTATATGATGGCGCGAGCCCCCAACGGGTGCCACCGCGACGTGGTCTGGAGGACAGACCATCCCCTGCTTAAGAGCGAGGCGAGTACATCAAGAGCTACAGCCGAGAGCTGTAAGTACGTATACCTTTAACACGGGCAGTTAAGTTCACCGGTTAATGTACAATACAGTGCATTGGTACAGTAATGTAGCACTACATTAAGAAAATGTAGTCATGAAGCTTGACGTGTACAATTCACTGCATCCTCATCTCAGGAGGAGGTCAAAGAAAAAGAAAGCTCTAAACAATGTGCAGCAGCTCACAGTTCAAATTTGAGATATTTATTTCAATTCAAATAAATTGATTGTATAACTACTCCTGCCACTATGTTTACATGGAGAGGCAGAGGCCATTTCAACTTGTTCAACTTGCACTTAGTTGTATCTTCTGTATTTACTGCAGCCTTGTATCCATTACTGTTATCCATCCATGTTCAGCAAGCCGTGAGCAAACTGTGTAGACGTCTGTACTCTCTTGCTAACGACTATTCACGCTCTGCCCAAATCATGTAACAGAGCTGCACAGCAATATGTGATCATATTATAAAACCAAACGAATAACTAAATGTAATGAATATGTTAAGTTAGTCAAGCTATGTTATCATTTTTTTCTATCCTCCAAAAGCAGCTTGAGTATTCCCTGGTTGGGCATCACGGATTTAGACAATGTTTCTTAACACAAGATCCATAGCTAGCAATAATGAATTATCTGTCACAAATATGTAAGGAATACCCAGTGGTATAGTCGAAGTGCATTAAAATAGAAAGAGAAAAAAGTATACCACTTCTAATCAAAGCCCAATCCTTTATTCAAACCTACAAAAGAAAAAAAAATGAACATTATTAATTCACGAGGAACTTAAACTGAAAAGATAAAAAGTACAGTAGGCTAATAAGTTTTGGTAAAGTGCTGTCTGGAACTGGTCATTTGGATTCATCATTATGCTTGTTATATAAAAGTGTGACTCATACAAGGAAAACTGCTAAGCCTCTGGGCATATAGTACATTATATTCTTTGTAGTTTAGGATAAAATGTTCAAAAGGCTTCATTGCTGCCCCCACCAAACCGGGACTGGATCACAAGATTTTTTCCATGTGTCATTCATCGTTTATTAAGATGACATTTCTGCAATGAGCCAATGCACCGGGGGCATAATCGATCTGCTGGCTGCTGCAATGCTGCATCTCTCAATCAAACTGTCCGGTCACATAACGCAAAGGATTTTTCACTGCACATTAGGACTTGAAAACAAGCCCGTAGCCATGATCACCCCTCATCTCTTAGCTGCGAAATCATGTGGTAGAGAGGCTATATCAACCCCCCACCCCATTCCCCATCCCTCTCCCTTTAACCATCCCTTCATTCACGTCTATTTTTAATGGTATAATAACACCACATATCCTGTATAGAAGCCCTCCAGAGGGACATGGATCACTGTCTCCTAGGAGGAGCTAGGAGGCTGACCCCAGCGCAGGGAGCTGCCCCAGCTTCTCCCCCAAGGAAACAAATCCCCGACCTATCTGCAACAATACGGCTACCTCACAAATTAGTGCTGGATCACTTTCTGTCCTGATGTCCGTGGGGAAGGAGGTACGACACACACTGAATTTTTTTTTTTGGAGCTATAATTGATGTGCCTTATAATTGACGTGCCTTGGCCTTTCCAATTGTATGTGTCACTAAGCAGTAGAAATGTCCATGTTTGATTCTGTAGATACCTTCGTTGCCACTGTGAAAGGCAGAATCTATTCCCGTTAATGAGCGCTCCGGTGACTCGGTCAGCAGCGGCCAGAACAGGGGGTAAAATAACACCTCATGATTATCTCAAAGGGGGAGGGGTGGGAGGGGAGGGGTGGGTCCAACAAGTCGTCATCTTTACGTAGACACAAGATTTCTATTTTTTTTAGGGGCTTTTCTCTCTTTCTCTCTTTCTTTCTTTTTTTTTTTTTAAGTCAGAGCTTTTAAGAGATGATTAAAATCAATAGCGTGGTAAAGCTCAGCATTCCCAGTGTGGATATTTAACTGTTCAGAGCGTCGTTGGGTTTCAGCTCCAGGCCTCTCCGTCAGATCACTGAAGGTCTATTTAGTCATTCTACAGGGAGGCTTTCTTCCTTTTCTCCCTGTTTATTCTGCTTTCTCTGTCTCCTTCCCTCCCCTCCGGTTCTTCTTACCACGGAATCTGAGGGAATGATTGGCAGATGACTCCTGGGAAAAGGAGCTCGGGCCTTTTCCTCTCTCAGAGCTCTCAGGATCATGACACTCAAACACACTGACAGGCAAAGTGGGCGCACACAGACACACACACATTCATTTCAAAGGAAAGATATTAGGGCTGCAACTAACGATTATTTTAATAATCGATTAATCTGTCGATTATTTGTTCGATTAATCGATTAATCGGATAACGTTTTTTTTAAAACCATTAATTTCCAACCCTTCATTCAGAAAATGCACAGGTAACAGGTACCGTAAATTCCGGACTATAGAGCGCACCTATCTATAGGCCGCACCTGCAAATTGTTTAAAGAAAAAAGAAATTGTACATAAATAAGACGCACTTGTCTATAAACCGCAGGAAAAGGGGGCGTGGCTTGTTTCCGTGGCTTGTCTCGGTAAAACCAGTTATATCCGCCGTTCACCACGGAATAAATAACCACTAGTTCTGCTTTATACTTGTTGTGGACATCCCATAAACGTCGGAACATCTAACGCCCAGGTGTTTGGGTTCATAACGTCACTCGTAGGCTCACACAGCTCGGGGAATTTCACCGGCCGTTTCTCAATATGCGTTCTTGTCCGTACTTGTGTTCTCGTGGACTTGTGAAACGTCATCAGTCGCAGCCCAAGTACTGTTCCAATCAAGTCCGCTTCTCGCAAAGCACGGTAGAAATGCACGGATGTGACTTGATCCGCCCATTTCCCAAAGGATACATCAGAGGAGACTTGTGCGTACTTTGGACAGCCAATATCCCACAATGCATTTCGCACCAGCGACGGGGAGCAATGGCGGAGGAGAAAATACTCAAATGAAATGTAATTTTAGGATGTTTTCAGGCGAGAACTTATTAGTTTAAGCATCAAATCTGTAGTTGGTTTGTTGAGATTCAGCTGACAAAAAAAATGCGCGGGGTGGGGGCGTGGCTTGTCTCCGTAAAAACAGCTGTTCACCACGGGGGAAATAAGTTAGTTCTCGCACAACGTTACGGGTCTCTTCGATGGTCTTTGTTCTACCAGCTTTTTTTTTTGCTCCGCTCCACGCTCAACTCAACTTTTTTTATTTTTTATACGCAAACATCTCTGCGTCTTATTGGGTGGCATAATAATCGCGCGACACAACGAATCGATAATGCAATTCGTTCCCAACTATTTTAATAATCGATTTTAATCGATTTTATCGATTTTAATCGATTTTATCGATTCGTTGTTGCAGCCCTAAAAAATATGGACAAATACACACCGACTTGGCAATATTTCTCTGATCTTTGACAGCTTAGGACATTTCAAAAAAAATTTATGAAACTCCTAAAATTTCTTTTTCAGGTTTTAAATGAAAGAAAGCTTGATATCTCAATAGCATCAGCAGCTGACACTGCAGAAAATAAATCCAACTGTTGCCTAGCGATAGAAAACAGTCACTACAACAGTTAACACAAAGGCAGCCATCGCAAATCCTGTGAACAATTATGAAATATGGAATTCTCCATGACCATACCAAAGTAAAACTGAGTTTTGAGAAACTTGTCAATACCACCAAGCAACAATACACCAAAGCAGGAGACACTCTACACATTGATTGAAACCACCTGTCGGGCTAAAAGAGGAAGTGGCCCATGAAGCTAACAAGGAAGACTCAAGGAATAGCGCACAGCCAGCAACAAGGAACCACAAGTGGTTCCACTTGCGACAATAACTTCAAGCATCCGCCACCATCGTAATCAAAAATCCTCAAAAGGGAGTCAAGGGTGCTCCGCCAGCTGATTGTGTCTGAGCTCTTGATGAGCCACCATTATAAAAGATGAGAGAAGAGTGTGTGTGTGTGTGTGTGTGTGTGTGGGTCGGGGGGGAATAGGTTAAAAATAAATAAAATACAGAAAAGGAAATCAGAAACTTGAACAAGGTCAGAGGGAAATACTAAACTAATCAACGCCACTCTGCTGAAATTATAGATGAATTAGGCACTCCGTCAGTGATGAATTAAACCAGGAGACTCTAACTAACGGGCCTCACACAGAGCAGTGTGTGAGGCCCGGACACACTTCTGTGGACATTTCTGGCTCCGAACACAGCGGAACCACTTCGGCTTCAGGCTGCAACCCACCAGTCAGCGGGTTTCCCTCTTTGTTAACGCTCACAGGACGATACATCTGTAAAACCACTACGAAGTAAATGCTAGTATTCCATGTCCATATTTTGCCAATGAAGAGCGAGGGCTCAGTCAGGAAGTTAGGAGCAGGAGCTGAGGAGGAGGAGGAGGAGGAGGAGGAGGAGGAGGAGGAGGAGGAGGAGGAGGACCATTGATTGTATTTCATGTGCTTTCATTCTGTAGATTTTCTGTTCTACTTTTTTCATGCAAATCTATATCTACATATATGCATATTAGGGATGTCATGCAAGCTGCCATGTTTATTTCACAGAGAACTACAGATTTTTATTCAGATTTATGCCAGAAGTGGGTGAAGCATACTTCAGGAGATGCCCGAGAGAATCTTCACAGCTCATGTTCTGAGCATTAAAGCAAATGATGAAGCATCAAGAAAAGCGTGTTGCAGGTTGCAGGAGGAGGTCTAAAAAATAAATGAAGTTGCTCTGAAGGGGATGAGCGATTGACCGCTAATCAAGAAAAATCACCTGGCAATTTCAGGGACTTCAGAAACATTAGGTGAAAATAAGACGAATAAGATCATAACTTTTAACGCATTACTAACTTTTGCATGTGCAGTGCAGGATGAAGAAGACTTGCTAAATATATTGATCTACGACAGTGTGTTTTGGGCTCCTATTACTTTATATGTTGGCATATCTGCATCGTGAAAAGTCTTTGTTTGATGCACATTATGTTCATATCCACATACTGTATTTATTATCATATAGAGATGTATATTTATATACTGTATTTTATACATTTAACATGGCTGGGAAAGAAAGTCAAAGTTGAGATGTGTTTTTACTAAAAACTCCACTGATGTGGTTTAGATGTTCCATTTCATTGTGTTGAAATTTTGTTTTGAGCTGCTGCTCTGCTGGGTATATATATATATATATATATATATGTATACACGGGGAGAGCCAATTGGTGGCTTTCAGGGACGTTTAATGTCTTGACAGACACGAGAACAAACTCAGAGTGGCTTCTTCATGTGTGTGTTTTAGAGTTGGTGACTCTGGGGGAAGCGGCGTGAGCAACATAATTTGGCTATTGCTAAAAGAAGTAAGAAACAGAAACATTAAGAAGTGCCACATTTCATGGATAAACTCTTTTTAAAAGATATAGGGCCTGTGAATTAACTTTTTCATACCGCACATGACAGTGTACAGTACGATCTGGGCCAATGAAGCCTATCTCCTTTCTTGGTTTGTAGAGGTGTTAGAAGCAGAAAGGGTTTGTAAAATGATATGCAATAACAGTGCTGACTGCAGGTTTCCATTTCCTATTTTTGGGTACTTGACTACTTATGAACTCCTACGGAGACATGTGCAATCAAAACTGAATTTGTGCAACCGCAGTGAGATTTCACTTTGCGTTACAAATTCCAAGGAAGGTTTGCTTATTATAAAAGGTAGGTGTGCAGGAAATTAGTTTTGGATTTGTACAACGAATAC
This sequence comes from Cyclopterus lumpus, assembly GCF_009769545.1. Lineage (NCBI taxonomy): Eukaryota > Metazoa > Chordata > Actinopteri > Perciformes > Cyclopteridae > Cyclopterus > Cyclopterus lumpus. The sequence continues at coordinate 13,836,928 of NC_046985.1, forward strand.
TGCAAGGCGGAGCATTTTCTCTGCAAGTTGCTAAATTTGTTGTTCTCCAGACGTGAGACTCCAACATACCGGGTGGCATCAGCTATGAAGTACAGCCGTCTAGAGGCTCGTCACCTAGCGCAAATGAGCTCCTACGTGCAAGATCACACTTGTCGTTGTTCATGTCGCGACGTTTTGTGTCCGCATGTTCGACACACACCAACGGTGTAGTAAATGATTGTCTTCAACCCCGTTCCACGAAGGACAGTCTGCTGCTTTTCATTCAGAACAATATCTATGAACACCAAGGTTGTTTAAATCCCAAAGCGCTCCATCCAGGAACCCAACCTGCTTTTTTCCCCCCCCTTCTTCATTCCCACCCTCGGCTTCCTGTTCAGCTATTCAGTATCATCCCCGCTTCCACGCGCCACGGGAAAAAAAAAAGAGAGACCTTCCTGCCTGTGTCTGACACCATAACAATGCATAGTGATACGAGGGTGCATCGCCTGTGATTCAAGCCCTGACAACGTCTCAAACCTCTCCTCGCGAAGCCGGAAGAAGATCTCTCCCCCCCCCAACCCCCACCCTCGTCTCTCGTCTACCGCCTCTTCCTTTACTTCTCCTCCTCTGAAAGTTGATTTCATCTGACGTGACAGAGTAGTGGAAGCCATGGGCGCTGGCTGGTGTTACAAGTGCTCCGTCACCACGCTAAACGTGGCAGGAAGCAAACGCCTCGACAGCTCGCGGATGCAACTTGGGAAAATCGTCAAAGCCGCACTGCTTCGCCGGCCGCCTGTTTGGCTTTATCTCTCATTTCAACTATACGCTGGCAAACCGTTCTGTGCCTACCCCGTTGTTCAGCCGGCCTGGTTTGGATACCGGGGAGGGGAGAGCTCGATGCAGAAACCAGCCGAGCACAGTTCAGTATTTGGTTAAAGAGGCCTTTTTGTTCGTTTTGGAGTCAAAACCCTAAAACAGCGTCTACGAAACGAGACACGTTATCAGAGGAGGAAGCGGATAGCAGCAGCTTTTTATGGATCCGCCGCGTCAATACCGCTCAAAACGGCGTTTCATTGCAACGTAAATAAGGAATCGGTGAAGCGGCGGTGGAAGAAATGAAGTTAGCCTAATGCATATCACGGCCGAGTATCAAACTTCAATCTTCACTCCGACTCGACAGACCCGGCAGAAATGAAGGCCGGCTGTAATTCAGCCTTCCTTATAGATCTCTGTGGCATTATCAGACCACCGCCTGGATTTGTAAAATATCTGTGTGTGTGTGTGTGTGTGTGTGTGTGTATGTGTGTGTGTGTGTGTGTGCAAACCACTTGTAAATCCAATGTTTTAGCTTCAGTTTGATGAACAAACAAACAAAGAAAGATGATCTTGGATGTGCACATGTTGTGGGCCTAGAAGATAGATACAGTCACATTAGAGACGTTCTGATGTGCTTTAGTAAAGCGATGTTGATCAGAGTGATCCCAGACCGTGTATAAAAGCAACTCTACAGTGTGCTTGTCTGGCAGCTGTTCGAGGTCGCACCCAAATGAGAAACACGTGCATGAATTTGTGTGTCTTGAAGGCTTCAGTAGACATAATTGGGAGACACAGAATATTGTAGTAGTATTACACTATGGTACAGCATCGATATGACCCAACATCAATGTCCGACCTCCCTCGTGATCTTCTGACTCAATTGGAACTACCGGTAATAACAAAGCCCAGACTTCAGACTCTGAATAAAAAATAGATAAATGGATATTCATTGACAATTCCCTAAAAATGTTTGAGTTGTAATATTATTACTCCATTAATCCACAAAACAAAGCCTGAGCCCACTCGGCTACGTGTAGAGACACACAGTGGAAGCAGTCTCGTTTCACTGACTCTACACTGTGGAGCTGCTGGCAGGCACACGCACACACACACACACACACACACACACACACATACACACCCACACACACACACACACACTGAGGCTTAAACCCCTCGGAGAGAGCCTGTTGGCAGCAAGACAGAGAAGCCTTGCCAAACCTCCTCCCAGTTTTAACTTCTTAATGGGGATATGACAGCCAATCTACCTGAATTAATAAACCTTCTAAATATCAATAAGCCCCTGAAAAGAAGCCGTGGCACTGAGTGGAAGTTTAACATCATTGGAAAACGTAAGTGTCAATTTAACTCGCAGTCAGGCAGTTCGACTGGCACCACTTTAAGAGGCACAGTTCAGTTCTGTGATACTCTAGGTCGGACCAAATGTTTTAATGCCTAATTCATTTCGTCGTGTACTGGCAAAATGGTCACACGTCACAAGCTTTCCAAGTTGGCCACGCATCATTCCATTCATCGTCGACTTTCTCTGACAATTAAACCATTTGGGCAAACAAGGCGTAAATAGACAAACCATTAGGCTGAAACGGTTTCAAGCTCAACAGCAGGCGCGCTGAGATTTGCAACCTGCAATCTCGGGCGAGAAGGGCATTTGGTAAGCTGCCATTGTGGAGCTTCTTCTGAAGCTTTCTCGAATAGGAGGATGAGAATCTCAGGCCTGGAAGTATGTGGCGTATCGACCTTGGGCCTGAGCTTCCGCAGAAGGACTTAAAAGGCTTCAAACACAGCCAAGCACTTTCATGTGGGGGAAATAAAGGCGACTGAGTACAGGTGGCGTATCATCCATCTTCCATTCAGTGTAAAGGCCTTAGAGTCCATGGTAAACAGCGATGCTATGCACTTGGTATGGGACACATGGACACAAACACAAAAGGTCACGGTCGTATCAAAGAGACAGACATGGGCACAGACACATCAAACAGTATCTTGGTCCAAGTAACACATGCTGGCAGTCTGAGCTGAAACTGAGGAGTTTCGGGTGAACCTGCGAGATTTCATCAGAAAATCTGCACAGAATCTGACCCGGTGGCACCGGCGACAAGCATTAGGAATAGCCACATCCTTTTTGCCGATGGTCTCGTTCACTTATCCAGGTCATATCGAGGCATCGGTATTAAATTGAGCCACCCGGTGTCGGCTACATGCCTGAGCCGTGTATTGTGAAAGGTAAGAACAGAGGGAGTGGACTTTATTACTCGTATTACTAGTAATAAAGTCTTGGTACTGTGTTGTCGAACACTATAACGCATGTTTAGAATAGGTCCATTCCGCACGACGTGGTTGGTTGAAGCCTTTATTCTTGGTGCGAAAGGCCAGAAAAGAAACAACCTTGTTCCCGGAAAGACAATAGGTGTCTTTGACGCTGCGTGACATTCATGACTAAAACAGCAGCAACAAATATTCAAGTCAAAATTAGTTGCATGAAAAACTCCCCCCGCCCCCCACAGTTTGTAAAGGCCTGAATTATGTAAGGTTTATATTGAAGGCTCATACAAACATATACAATACAGTGGAATGTCTTCCAAATGACGCAAGGTGATTAGAGCATTCTTCACTACAGCTCTCTCTCAGTTGGCCTTGACGGGCTGAAACGGGTCGAAGACGACGACCTGATTGGATTCCGCAAAAGGCTTAGTTCTCCAGAGAGAGGTGGCGTGTCATTCAGCGAAGGTAACTAAAGGTTGTGTGTGTTTGTGCTCCGGAGGAATTCAGATGTGGAGGGGGGAAAAGATGTGAAAGAGCAAAGATGGACTGAGAAGGGAGCTCAATGCTAAGTATACCGCTACGGTTATTGAGAATGTGTGAGCCTGGGTGTGCAAGTGGGGTCGAAGCACGGCCACCGTCCTGCATTTCTACCAAAAAAAGAGGCCAACCTCCTTGTGCTAAAGCCATGCACCTGAATACAACTGTACACAACTCATTAGGAAACTCTGCATCTCTTTGATTGTTGTTGTTGTTGCCCAAAGAGAGAGAGAGGCAGGAGCGCTCCAGAGAAATCCCGGTGTGTTTACCTCAACCTAAATCTCCTCACAGCAGGACACCTCCACCAGAGGAGGAAGGGTGCGATCGGCAGTCTGGCTGGATCTCAATAATTCAGGCTGGTCCGCTCCTCACCTCAGCCTGCGTCACAGAAGCACGCTTGGTGATGCTCAGCCTTTACACCGGGCACATGAGCCATCACCGACTCTGCTGCTACAACTCAAATACTGCAGACGCGGTTGGGGCGGGGTAATCGAAGACGTTGAGTGATTACGGGTTGGCACGCCTCAGCCCTCCAGCTCTGTCATCCGATTAAATATTATTGTGTGTTGCTTTCAGAACATTAGCTGATTGCTCGACAGGCTCCACTTGCGCCGTGTTTTATGGCCGACAATAAGCCTAAATCATTTCCATAATGCCGATGTAATTCAACCTAATGATTGTTTTGCAATTGTACATCCAGCTGAGGTATTCGACTTCCCTGTGAGTATGTTGATGCCGAACAGATGCTGATACGACAACTCAACTTGGTTCCAAATACTTTAATTGTATTTCTTCATACAAAGCCACACCTGCCTTACTGACCTATACATAAAGGTGAGGCTTCTAATCAGACCTCGTCAAATTCACTAATTCTGCCCAAATCTAATTCTGCCGTCGACTCAGATGTGAACGTGTTCGTGAAACCGCTTCGAAAACGACAATCCAGAGCGCCACCGCGTGGTGTTTCAGAGGGACATTGAAAGCTTCACGGCTTCTATAATGAAATGGATGGATTCAGATGGAGCAGCAGGCTCAGAAGTGATCCAAACTGAAAACACCGAGAACTTCAATAATTGCGGCAGCAAACTGCAAAGAAAATGTAAAATCAAAACCACCCGTCAGTTTTTAGCGTCGTGAACAAAACCCGCCTGGTTGCATTCCCTCAAGGTGAATTTTTCACTTTTTTTCAGAAGAGGAAAAACAAAGACCATTGTGAGAATATCTACTTGCTAATTTGAAAAGCAAACTAAACAGGGAACACGGCTGACTTGATGACAGCTGCCAGTGTGACAAGAGGTATTATCAGGTGGGATTTAAATTGTTATGCTGGAGGCAGCCAGCCGGTGTCCAGAAGGGATTTGAAAAGACATGGTTTTGAGAAGAAGGGGTGGGATGTTTAGTGTCTGTCACTCAAACATACATTTTATTTCTTCCGGGCCTTTATGTAAAAGTTTCTATTTCTGAATATTCATGAAGTAGAAGTGAACGAAACAGGGAAAAAAGGGAAAAACAAGAGGTGCGCCACAAGCAATTATCTAACAAAGGTAAACACCGGTTCAGTGTACAGTACGGGGCAAGTTTACATTTTCACATCCGCCATAATTGCTTCAGGGGAGCGGCGCGTGGAGAGGAACAACCGGGTCCATGAGTAAAGGCTTCAAGCTTCACACACTAAAGTGCAAGGGCTTGCGTGGACGCATGAAGGACTTTTTAGAACAAAGATGCACATTGTGCTTTCCAAAAGAAAGCACAATGTGCGTCTTAAAAAACAGTGAAGCAGTATGACGGGATCGAACGGCAAAAATAATCCATCCCAAAAAAACCACAACGACAACAACGGAATACTTTTGAAATCAACTGTTGAAAAATTGTGAAGAGGAAGTGATGAACTTGAAACGTTAAAGCCGAAGGACACTTTTACCAGCGAAAGCAATCGGATAATGACCTTTGCCAATGAGCCCATTTGATGGCTCCGCAATGTGCTTCGTCAACCACACATACACGGAGGTAAGGCCGTTAATGCCAATTAGTCATCTCACCCTGAAAATTCACGTTACTAAGACAACACAGGTGCAGCAGCATTGGACCCAACCAGATATTTGTATCAAATGAAACTGTGTTGAAAGCTGCAATTCCGAGGTGATTATTTAGTGTAAAGGACTGGAGGGACATGATCTCTGGTGTGGGAGTGGACGAGCAGACGGGGAGCTGAATCGTGGATGGATGTGCCGTACACAGGATGCCGCAGCAGTCTTTAAATCACGAGGTGACGAATGTGTGGTTGAGCAAGAGAAGGAGATGGGAAGACGGGTGAAGGAGAGGGAAGACGGGTTATTTCATTTTCAAATGAAAGAAGGCTGTTGTATTGGACGTGCTGTTTCGTAGGAAAGGATGTGAAGGCTCAGGGGGATCCGGAGTGGACGAGGCTGCGGTGTTGAGAGCACCTTTGTATCTTTGTATTCTATATATGCGAGGGGCGTGTCCTGTGAGGCCGTTTTTTTAGTTTTTTTAGAGAGCTGCCTTGGTTTGGCGCTTCTGAGATTTCATCAGACGGAATTTCAGGGGCCGTGTGGCTGAAAGAGACACAGCGATGAGGGACAGATGGACACGATGTCGCGGGGTGCGCGTGGTGTGTTTGGGTCCCGCGGACGGGGACGCGTCCATGTCTTTGATGACGGTGAGATCAGAGCCAGACAGCTGGTTCATTGTGTTACCTGTGATAACGGATGGCGACTCACGTTAGTATCAACATCGACTTGGATCTTCTCTCGTTTGGATTATGGCAGCAGGAGAGTACCCCCCCCCCCCCTCCCCCCCGCCACACACACACACATTAGCATGACACCGTGTGGTCACAGACCCCTTCGCACAACGATATATAGGACGTTGGGGTTACCCCTCTGAACACTAGGAACAAGGTAAAAAGGAAGCCTAACGAGGGCGAGCGCTGGCTGGCGAGGCAAAAAGCCCGTGAGCACCAGCAGCCATATGCCAGCTTCCGCCTACACGTCCCAGCAGGCTCTGCCCTGTCGTCACAGGCCTGTTTGCTGACTGCTGCCAATATTCCCTGGCAGAAATCATCTGCAAGACATGCATCCAGTGAGCACAGCAGCCTAACACCTTTTACTTCAGGAGCCAGTCTCCCTTTATTTCAATGTGCACTGATCCTCAGTAACACAGTGGATTAAGCAGCATCGCTCACATAATCGTTGTGGTGCGATGACAATATAGTGCTTAAGATTAGAGGACTTACATAATCGAAACAATTAGACCGGCCGATTACACGCTCATATTCCTAATCACCATGTGAAACTTATCCTCAATGAGCGTTTCAGTTTCCAGCCCCTTGCAGAATGTAACTTCTTTTTTTTTTAATTCTCTCTCATGTGCTTTGCCATTGATAATCTATTTCAAATAGGTTCTCACATTGAGCATGTACGTCGTATAAAGTCAATATGGCGCTCCGCAAGAGTCGTCCCTTTAGAAAAGGAGCAGCCCCTACGACTTCCAACAAAGACGATTCGGGGGTGAAATCCAGTAGGCTGGCGCTGCGAGCGGCTTACCCTGTGTTCTTATCTCTTGGCAGAGCAAAGCCGAGTCGCTCGGTGCCACATGGCACCCGTATACGCAGCGAGACACAGTCACACACACACACACACACAGAGACACGTTGGCTCTTATGATCTGTTCCCCAAAAGCACTTCCGTAGGTTCAAAAGAGTCGGTAGCAATGACGCAGGGGCTGGAGCCAGGTTTTGCTCAGTTATATCAGGTTAAAAGATGGAAATGTGGTTGTTTTCTCTTGGTTTTGACATCTGATCTAAATCTGGCTGTGCTTCCTTTTTGTAAACTCGTAGACTCGTAGGGTTACTTAAAAAATGTAATCCCATGCAATTAGTAATAAGTAACCTAATCTAAGTATCTCAATACAAATGAACAGTCTGTTATTTTTGGATAAACTCAATACCAAATATAGAAATAAAGATCAGAGAAAACAAATTATTTTTTGAATGTAGAGCAGAAATGGGGAACAGTTCACTGAAGCAGCCCATATTTCTAGAGCTGTGCAGAATGTCATTATTTACATTTCTGTCATTTCTTAGCTTCACTTGAGGTTTTTGGGATGAGCATTTGAATGTCTGTCGTCACATTTTATGATGTCATCAACCTAAAAAGATGGGGGAAATAGGATTTTGTTGTTTTTGCGGGTCTATAAATAAGTAATTTGTGGTGCTGTTGGATTACTACAGCTGCATGCCTCCCTTTGTGTTTTCTGACCGCAGTGGAAATGTTTTTGGAAGCCTGAAAGCCACAGAGGTCGGTAGAAGCACTGGTTAAAATGGGCAAATATCTCTCTGGTAAAATGGGGGAAAAGTCACCTTCTATAGTGGCAAAAAAGATTTTTTTTTTTAAAAAGAAAAGGTTTTCCAATCATTCAGACAGGCGGTGAGAGGTGGTGGCAGGGCTGAATGGGTTCCAACCGCAATTGCACACCAGAGGGAGTATTTAGAGGATACATTAGTGGAGCCAATTAGGATTATTAGCAGGACGCGTTTTATTCAGCTGGGACTAAAACAAATTGCTGAAAATGAGTGCAGAATTACTGACAGCCAAAGCGCATTTGCCCTTTTTTCTCTTCAAAGCCGCCGTGCGTTGCGAGAAGCAGTGGTGCTCCACGCCTGAACCTCACAGGGGTCCAGGGACACCAGTGATGTCATGCGTGATTCAGAATGCTGTTTTGTGAAACCTCATCAGCGGCTCTAAACATGAAATGCAATAATTTTACATCATTACCACAGCGGAGGTCTATAACAGACCCTTTCACTGCTTGTTAGAGCAGGGGAAAACACAGGCGGAAGTAATGGAACTAACAATGGCTCCATACCATTAAGTGTTCCAGTATGCCTCGTCAGTCCGCGACCTTTTTACAATACTCTTGGAACGGGCTCACCTAAATGGACTGCAGCCAGCACTCGTGCTATTAATTCCATCGGTGCAGCCTTTAGCTGAGGGACACCAGCTTGTGCCCGCTCCACAGGCTCATTTTGCGCTTCGCCAAAGTGCCATTTTTTTTCAAGGCGGTCTCGCCTGTTGCGACGCGTTCAGGGTGCGATCGGCCCCCTGAAGTGGCATAAGATTAATAACTATTTAACAACAATGGAGATAAACGTCCCCGCACACAGTCACTAGCGCAAAGCCACGTAAGAAGAAGAAAAAATGGAAACACTCTGATAGGTGAGATACGACCACATCGCATGCTAAAAAAGATCACATGAGAGATCAATCTACCAACAATACATATGCAACCAGGTATTCATACGACCACAACTGGTGTCTCACATTCTCTAAAGCAAACAGGGTGATGGCAAGAAAGCAAGCCAGCTAATAATACGTTTAGAAGAAAGCCCCTTGATGAGATGCGAGGGAATTCGGGCGAGGAGGGGGTGGCGGACTCGTATCAAACGCCGACGCTCTCCGCCACAGTGTGTGCAGCTCGGCGTATCTCGCCCGTGTTTACGGCGGGGGAATAATCTGAATGTCGTTGAAAGAGAGCCTTCAACGCGACAACATTGTGTGTCCCGGAGTATCAGCTAATGCCTGCCACCTCTAACTAAATCATTTCATTTGGAGCCTCTGATGTGCAGACAGAGGGGATGTAAAATGCATTTCCACGCCAAGCCTCTCAAACCGCTCGCTGTCCCTGCGAACATAATGAACAGATTACCGTTTGCACCCCCCCCCCCCTCCCTTTTCCCCCCCTTTCCCCCCTCTCCTCCGCCGTCGTCACATGATACTTCTTTGACAAGTGCCTGGCACCTTGTGGGAGATGTTTTCACTGCAATCTCAGTCCAGAAAAAAAAAGGATGACTGAAACTAGTTTAGCAGCCACAGGAAATAAAACAACTCGCTAATTAGCCGAGTAATGGACCCAGGCGGACATCATTGCCTGAGTGGATGTCTTGGGGAGATGGAGAGGTTGAAATGCCAAGTGTCTACATCCCGGCAGCCTTAGGCCAAAGTCCTGCAGACACTGCAAGTCTACACCCAATTTACCAATTAGTGCCTCTGTCCTGACTGGGGTTAATAAAATGCTAACAATCTCAATATCCATGACGGCACTTTGCTAACTACTTCCCCTCTAGTTAAATTCCGCTTCTCTTCTCCTTTTCTCTCTCTCGTAGAGCGAGACTGTAACTCCTGCCTTTGGCCTAATCAGGAGGAATACGTTATTAAGGAGAAGCTCTCGGGTACTTCCTTAATTAGTGGGAGAGGACAGTCTCGCCAGTGCGATAACCGCAGATGTATGTCAGAATTAGGTGTAAATAGCTGCACTCCCTCTTGCCCTGCTTTAATTAAGGAAGCGCATTCTCCAGACCTTCGTCTTGCGCACCGACCGGTTCGGTTCCCTCCGCTGAGCACATGTTAGCTTACAAAGCAACTCCGCCATGTGTAGGACAGAGCACATGGGAGACATTATAGTGCTCTTCCAAAAATCCAGAAGGCTACACATCACAGCGACATGTCCTCATAATTATAACTCTGTTTATCCCTTTTTTGATAGGAGGGTTTCTAGCGGAAATGTCACTTTTATTTTGCACGTTTTGTCGTCTGCTGTCTTTTTGAGCCAGTAATTCAGCCTGTTTGCAACTATCAAATGAGTAGTCATCCGCAGTGATACATGGCAGCGGATGTCAAATGACTTCTCAGTGTCAGATCAAGCTGAGCGCACAGGCAAAATGGAAACGTTCTACGGGAGTGTAATATCACTTTAAAAGACTGCCGAATCTGTACTTTGAAGACAATTCCATCTGCGGCCTCTCATCTCCCCGAGTTCTATTTATGATGCTCCAGAAGAAGGAAAAAAAAAAGAAAGAAAGGTGCACGTCCCAACAAAACTTTACACTTTCTCTTCGCTGTGCTCGTATCTGTCAGGGAGAGAAAAAAATACCTGAGACGAGCAGCAAGAAAAAAACTTGGGAACTCGGCGTTCGGATACAGTGTTCAATTTCCATCACTGATAGCGTTGCCCGTGCTCGGCGCGGGGCAGACGCAACAGATCCCCAGATCCCGGGGTTTGGGAGCTGTCAGTCAAGGTAATCCAGGAGTCTTCTTCAGAGCCTGTCAGGGTGAAGCCTCACATTCCTCTCAAACAAGGGAACATGGGGGGGGGGGGGGGATCGGCCTAAAAAGTTGTCTGAGAGGAGAGGAAAGACAGCCAGACCAAACAGGCAAGGAAAAACAACTTCTGTGAATGTGGCTTCCACTTTATTTACATTAACTTAGTTAAATCGGCGCGTATGCTTTGGGCCAACAACAACAACAACAACAACAACAACAACAGCAACAAATGCGGCGCTTAGCATCGGGTCATACCCCATTGTGACTTTCAAAACAGTCGATGGTTTGATGTTTCCTCAGCAGGTATCCTCTTCCTCCGCACACGCTTTTGACAAGAAGACGCGGCGCGATCGTTCTCCGCGGCTGCATTCACACTGCTACTGTTTTTTTAATTTTTTTATTTTAAAACTCATAACTTTCTCTGCCTTTCTGCCCGGCGTCCACACAGCTGCTGTGTTTAACAGCGACTGAACGGGTTATGAGCGGTCGTGCGAAATGCCTTTTCAGGCGTGGCGGTGTGGAGATGAATATTCATTCTGAACTTTTTTTCTTTTCATAATGCCGTTTTTTTTAAAAACTAAAAACAGTGCAGTGTGGATGCAGAACCAACACAACCTCTGAAAATGAAGAGAAGCATGGCAGCACTGCCGACATGGCTGAACCCGGTGGTTTCAAGAAAGCAAGACAGGTGAGAACAACGCAGAGTTTTAAGGCCCGTGTAGTTATTCTGAAAACAAAAAACCTTGCTCTTTTCCACATCATAGCAGTAAACGTTAGCGGCATATACAGTAGGTCACATCCTAAAATAGATGTGAACATTCATCTAAAATAGCACGGAGTGAGCTGCAGTTCAGAATTCATGAAAGCCTGTGGTGTGGATGTAGATACAGATGCAAATAGAAACCGACAGAGGTGCGCGCACGCACACACACACATACACACGGCGCATAAACACCAGTCACTGTAAACAAAACAAAAATAAGAGGTTTTATTGTGCTGATAAAGGATGGGAGGCCCTGCTGCTTTGAAATGCTGAGTAGTGGAGGGAGAGCGTCTGCCACCACACACCATGGATTAAAATGAGAGATGGGATCACTGGGTTTGCTCCATTCACAATGCTGCAATTAACATTAAAAGCCCCCCCAACACAAATGAATTAAAACACGAGTGCCTCTAAATATGAATGTTACCGTATGTCGCGCTTTGGGCTCTGTAAGCTTGGTCTTTATTGGCCTGTGTGTGTGTGTGTGTGTGTGTGTGTGTGTGTGTGTGTGTGCACGCTTGTCATTTGTTGCCCATTTCCCAAAGAGGGAAGGGGGTATTGTGAAAATCAGTGTTCTAGCAAGTGAGCTCTGAGGGGAAATCCCCCCCAGAGGTTCAAAGAGCAATTAAAAGTCAACGGATCTCTCCAGCAGCCCGGTTTCTCCTCCTATTCTCCGATCCTCGTGCGGGGGGGGGGGGCGGGGGGCGGAAGGCATACAGGGGGATGATGGAGGGGGTTCCAGACCATAATTTTCCATGAGTGATGAACTGTGAAATGCAACAAAAGTCCCCCATTACCGCGAGAGGGATTTGATTTCCAGAGAGCAATTGAAGAGTAGAGGGGTAAAAAAAAAAAAGAAGGAAAGAAAAAAGCCTTTATCAAATAAAATACATGAGGGAGAGAAAGAAAAATGTCTGTGTCAAGAATTCAGACTGTGAAGGCCCATGTGCGTGGTTCATATTATGCACGGGTCTTCAAACCCAGTGCGAGCATTTAACAATGAGACAATGTGATATTTCGGGGGTGGCTTGCAGTCAATAGCGAGAGCCTCTGAGATATTCAGAGGCTAAATCTGAGCTATGAGGGATCATTCCTCCCTTGACTTATATTCAATACTAATTTTCTGGGAATTCATCATGTCAGCATCCGGAAACCAAAGCCGGAGGAAAGTGAGATATAATGTTTTTGTTTCCCAAAATGAAACATTAGCCTTTCTCCCACTGGTGTCATTCTCATACGTGTCGAGAGACTAGCTTTTCACAATAAAATCCGCGGTTGAAAATACGTTTGCGATTTTCCGTTCTTCAGCTTCTCCAAGTTTTCCTCTCCAAACTTTATGACAAACGAGGAAATGTTTTGCTCCGAACTTTGAGAAAGAAAAAAAAAGAATAAAAAAAAGGGGAAGTCAACAGAAAGCCCTGTGGGGAGCTGGAGTCAAGGAGGCCCCCCTGTTATCTTGTTATGGCAGCGTAAACGGTGAGGCAACACTGAGCGCCTTGATGGAGCCCAGATAGACGAGTCACACACAACATCACAGCGACACCTGATGTTGTCTGCATTCCAACTTTTCCCTTGCAAACTTTCCTCCCTGGAAGTAAACATTTCCTCTCTGTTTGCACTTTTAAAACAATACTCCCTCGTTTCCATCACTACTTAAAGCCATAAAATATCACACAACGGGGATGTGGCGGCTGTGTTAAACATGACAATGCTGCTGTTAATGATAATAATAGCAAATAAACCTCACCTTTGTTAGTACACTGTACACTATTAATGAAGTAGATATATATTTGTTAACTCCTGGACTGCATGTCAAATGATGTCTGGCTGGACGTGTCCTCACCCAGTCTTACTCAGACTGGACTGTTCAAGGCTGGGCCCAGAACAGGAAGTGCGTCTTTCTCTGCCAACACCTGTTCAATGAAACTTCTCTTGAGCTCGGCCTGGCTGACATGTCAACCGACAACCGGCGGTTGGAGGACATGGGCAAAGACGATATGAACCCAGACAGTGCCCGACACTCGTGCTGCGTTGTGTGGCACAGGATGGGTCGGAGAGGATGTGAGGAGGTATGACCTTCACATCGGGCAGAGAGATGCAGCCCGACAGTTCTGTGCCGAGTTAGATAATATTCGTCCTATTCTCACGGTACTGATATAGAGTGTTTCAGCTGAATGTTACGAAATGAAAGCTCGTTATGGGTGCAGATTAGGTGAACAGTGTGAGTGTGTGTGTGTGTACATGTATAAGAACTCATGATTAAAGCTAAGACCTGGAGCGGATTCATTTTAGGAGTGTTTCATGTGTCATTCCTGTTTCAGTTAAGAGGGCTATTGGTGATAATCGGACGCTCATGGTATCGGATACCAATATTTGTATTCATGACAATTAGTTAATTAATATCTACGTGTTGTATTTTGTTTTGACAACGATGTTTATATAAAAGAACGCTCCCAATCACTTGTATGTAGTGAGAGGCATGCAACACTATCGTATCGCGTAAAGCCCGGGTATCGGTATCGGGACTGAAGAAGTCTGATCAGTGCATTCCTATTTCATATTTTCTTATGGATTACAATGAATGGTATTGGGGTCGGCTGCACGGTGGTGTAGTGGCTAGCACTGTCGCCTCACAGCAAGAGGGCCGCGTGTTCGATTCCCGGTCGGAGCGGTCCTTCTGTGTGGAGTTTGCATGTTGGCAGCGTGGGTTCTCTCCGGGCTCTCCGGCTTCCTCCCACAGTCCAAAGACATGCTGCAGGTTAATTGATCTCTAAATTGCCCATAGGTGTGAATGTGAGAGTGAATGGTTGTATGTCCCTACATGTGCCCTCGATGGACTGGCGGCCTGTCCAGGGTGTCCCCTGCCTTCGCCCTATGTCAGCTGGGATAGGCTCCAGCGACCCTAATGAGGATAAGCGGTATTGAAAATGGATGGATGGATGGTATTGGGGTCAGCGCACCCATTGCTTGACCCCCCCCCCCCCCTTCTAGGCACACTTCAGCTTCCCAATTATGACTCTTTAAGAGAGAAGAAAGCCATCACGATGATGCATCCAGTGACCAGGAACCCGTGTTGGTTAATCAATGCTGCGTGGACACGTCACACTAATTATTGTGAGCTTTCCAGATGGCTTCCTAACACTATTTGGTTTAGTGTCCGTTAGTTATTGGCCTGGGGGCACATTGATCTGCTGTAGCAGGAAGGTTTGGATTCAGCCCGCCTCTCTAGCGTGAACGGACTATAGTTCAACTCCGCTCTCAACCTACAGCAGCACTGTCAGAGTCAGGAGTTATAGTGAGGACTCAAACAGCCCATATCTCTTAACTATGCGCTTTCCATTCAGCCATATTGTTTCCCTGACCAAATTGAATATGAAGCCGTTAAGATGTGACTTACAATATTGCAAGGGCATTATGGAAATCTGGAAGTGGTCTTATTGGCTAAATTACAAATGCATCACATGCATAAATTAAGAAAATAACCAAACTAAACAAAAGTTTTTACTCCGAGAATACGGCGAGCCCCGGGGGCTACGGTTATGTTGTTTATGATCATTTGTTTATTGACAGCTGGCTGTATTTACTGTTCATTTAATTTATTCTTGTTTAGTTTTTTACATACATATTTAAACGGTGCATCACTTTAGATGCTGCTGCCACGAGGAACTGTGGGGCGTACGAAAGGACGCCTTCAGGCACCTTTCCTCAGCTTTTAGAGAATTCGACCAGCTCTGATCACGGCTGCCGCTAAGATACTTCCGGGTTATTTCAATCAAATGTATCCATAATTTTCACTTGAGACCAGAAGTCAAGCGTGGGAACTTTGGGAATTAAAATGTGTGTGAGGGAAACACAGATGCTCAGTGTCACATTGATCCCTGAGGATAAGTCTCCCCGATTACACCATCCATCCAACTTTTTTGACTTATTTAAGAGGGTAATAAGAGGGTATCTGGTTTGTGTTGTGTGAATATTTCATAATAAAGATTTATTCAGGTATGATCTAACAAGTACATATGGGCACTGTGTATTTTTAGGTGCATTTGGGAGCCTCTGTTCCTGTTGCACGATATACATTTTTAAAGGTGGTTGCGTCAACGTTAATGTGACCGCAGCTTATTTATGTTGAAACTCTTTTTTATGGCTCCCCGGATGATGAAATGTGCTTTCCCCATAAAGAGTGTTATCCGTCAAGTACAACAATGAAATACGGCGTAGTGTGTGCTACCTCAACGTCAAATTGAAATTGTTTGTTGAGGGTTGATTGGACTAATTAAATCACATAAAAGGAGAAATAATTCCCTTGAGCACAGATCTGTGCACAAATCAGTCGCGTCTCAAACGCTGCCTGTTGGCCAGTTATGCAGAAATAATAACTCTTGTTTTGCACTCCCGTTGGCCATCTCCAAATCAAACAAAAGAATAATGACTTGCGCTGCAAGATGGAGCGAATTACACACGTCTTTTCCTTTTTAGCTTGTTTTGGTTCACACAACTGTGCCTCTGTCAAAAGTTTCAATAAACCTTTGATTTGAATTGTTCTGGCGAAGATGAAAAGACAAATAAAATGCATCAAACCAACTTCCTCCTCTGGTGTTAAACAGTTCTATAGAATGAGTAATTATTTTTCCAATGCTGGTTAATTGCTACTAAGTCTGTGGCAGTCCGAAGGTCTAAAAACAGCCACCTTTGTGCTCGTTTCGCCTTCTCAATAGCCGGACCGGTGAATGTATATATATATATATATATATATATATATATATATATATATATACACATATATATATATATATACACATATATATATATACACATATATATATTGTAGTGTCACGGGCTGTCGCTAGGACAGGCTAGCCTGGGGCGGTGCCAAGAGAGAGATGAACACAGGCACGTCCGAGGGTATTTAACAAAAGTCCAGGTTTATTTCCCATCCCACCAGCAAGGTAACATTCAAAAACAACAAAGTATCAAAAAAAAGGTCCAGTTAGATAACGCAAAACATCCCGGAGGAGAAAGTGGTTAATTAACCAAATAAAAACTCAATCCTGGTGAATCCAGGCTACGAGGTCCTCTCCCTTGTTGTCCTCTTCCAGGTGCTCGTGGGTTCACCTTCCGCTCTTCCTTCTCCTTCCCAGGTGCTCTCCCTTAAGTCTCCCAGCCCTGCCTCAATCAGGTGCCTTAAGCAGCTGCAGCTGGGTGAGCGGTGAGGCAGGCTGGGAGATGTATTTTTTGCACTGGTGGCCACTCTGTAGCGCCCATCCACTACCTGTCCCCTTGTGATGCCACAATATATATATATATGTATATATATAACCCTTGCACTGACGGTTGCAATATGGAAAGAGACGTGTTGCTGCACACGGCGCACTCGTTTCTCAAGGAAATGTCAGCGCCGAGCCTGTGGAGAGTGTGGGAGTGCGAGGTACAAGGGGTGGCCTGTTTTGTTTGTCTGACACCTCCGTTCATTGATCGGCTGCCCAAAAAAAAAAAAAAATGAGGTCCAATCGCAATGTGAAAATCGTGGCGGAAACGCAGAGAAAAGCCCCTCGAGTTGTACTCGGGAAGGGTTTTTTGTAAACGATGCATCAGCCACCTATTGAACTTGCTGTGGATCCTCATTACCGTCAACACATATTTTAAGCATGCGAGCGAGTCTTTCATTGCTCTTCACTGGTCGGTTAAATGCAACTCTCCATAGGCACGTTTTCAGCAGGTGGTATTTTAAAAAACTGCAAAATGACAAGAAGGAAATACAGACCTGAGATACTTAAATATTTCTGACGTCTAAAGTTGGCTATAAGCACACACAAGAGGAGACGGGTGTGCACCTAATGTAATAGTGTCATCTACTTGTCTGGGTTGTATGCACACCTGGTTCCACTATAACTAAACAAGCAAATGATTCGCAGCGCCAACGTGCAGAACAAAAAAAGAAGAAGACCACGCCTCACATCTGATCTTCACCGCAGTATTGTAAACCTTTTGATGGCGAAACCACGCCCCTTAAAGCCACCCTGCGATTTGTCTGTTAACATTGATGCATTAACAGCTCAACTGACAAAACGCAGCTGAAGTTACACATGTAATAATCCAAAAAAGTAGATGTAAAACAGACGGGAACCAAAATATATATCTAAATGAATTGCTCTGTTGATTTTTCCGTCGCTGCATCTCCCTGCAATACTTTGCTGTATTTTAATAAGCTCACAGTGCACCATCCATTAACCGTAGTAAAGTCTTGGCCATTTTCTGTATCAGGTCCAGATAATGACGCCAAACATTCCCAACATCAGTCAAACGACAGACTAAAAAATCTATTCACACAAACTGCCAGTATTACCCAGGGACCTCTTGCACTTTCCAATAATTGCAGACATCGTCTTAATCCTGTGCAAATCTGCCGTGTTCGTAATTTGTCAAGTAAAAACTCAACCCGCAAGTGACCTTCCATATTTTCGGCAAACACAAGTGATAATATTAGTCCTGTGCGAATCGGCATCTCTGTGATTTGAGTTTGTATTTATTAAATTTTTTTCTGCCTCGTTCCTGGTCAACAATTATGGAGGCTGCTTGGCAAGTTTTGACAGCATTTTAATTACAATTATGCATGAGGTTTATTTCAGTTCCAAGACATGGAAGACCCATCAGCATTCAGAGCAAGAGGTATTGTGAGTATTACATCAACATAAATAGGCCTACATATTAAAACGTTCTAAATCACAAGAGGTTGCCTGGTAATACTAGTCCTGCACAAATAAGACGGTATTTGTGTGCTACCTTCTCTTATCACAGCACTGATTTAATGAACCTTTCATCAGGAAGAAAAAAAGAAGAAAAAAAGAGAGCCACATGCTGCACCACCTTTTTTAATAATCGCCTTCCTTTCCTAATTTAGATTTGATTGGTTATGAAAGGCGCCGGCCTGCCGGGACTCCGGTTTCAGCATTCATCAGCATTTCCTGGTTGCAAATTGATGGCACAAATAGAGACATGCAGCACTTCCATGGATGTATAAGGACGTCGACACGCATGCGGGCATGGTTGGCATAAATGATGTGGTCAACACCTCGAAAGGGTCTTCTTCTATGTTTAATGCCATTATGCATTCAAGAAGAACCAACACACGCAAGGTTATGCCGGTTGATCCATTGTGTGTTAAAGAGTTGGAATAACTGAAACATTTGAAATGTTAGAAATGAAACACTGATAACTCCCTTGAGAGTCCTTCTATACAAGCTCAGGCAGTTCTCTACCTGAACTACACAGTATTTGCACAAGTATTTGCATTTACCACTTTGTCACTTTCAAAGTACGTTTTGAGAACATGCAATAATCAGAGTTGCCAATTAGTCTTTTTGGACAAGTCGCTTAATGAGAATCAGCTTCTTCGGCAACCGCGCAAATCTTTTGTATGAAGTCAAAGACCCCCCCCCCCCCCCCCCCCCCCACCACCACCCCGATATCCGCCACCAAGTCAATCATCAACTGGTCGAAGGCTCATGCGACCTGTCCAGGCTTTTAAAGGCCAGCCTGAGTCAAACTGGAGGGGACAGAGAAATCTCATATGACGGCAGATTTGTGTGCCAGAGTTCAGTGAATGCCAGCTTATTGCTATCGAAAAGGTCACCGGGCTAGAAGCGGAATAAAAAGCCTTCACTGGGGAGAGTGGTGTGTGTGTGTGTGTGTGTGTGTGTGTGTGCGTGTGTGTGTGTGTGTGCGTGTGTGTGCGTGTGTGTGTGTGTGTGACGGCTGCAACCTGAGGTAACCAGGCTCATATAAGCACCACACCCTCCGGCTGCATCTCTCTGTCTCCCTCTGTCTCTCTGTCTCCCTCTCTCTCTCTCTCTCTCTCTCTCTCTCTCTCTCTCTCTCCCTCTCTCTCGTCAGGCTTTGGTGTCCGTTACCTTCAGCTCTCCAGGAAGCAGTCACAGGCTTGTAGAATACACCCGCCTCTGCGAGCGCGGAATCAATTACCAGACAGATGAAATTCTCCGATAACACGGCCTAATGATAATTGCCCCGAATCTGCAATGATCTGACTCAGGATACGACCCACTATTGGCACGGCAGCAGCAGCGCATTGGCAGCCACGCTAGCTGGAATATCAATGATAATTGTTTACGATGTTGATTCGGAGCCACGTTACCGCCCAGGGGTAAACAGAAACCGATTGCGGAGCACTGCGCTCTACGGCAAACGGCAGGGGTCATATTTCACTCAAGTTTGTGTGATTGCCGTCGAGCAGCAGAAGAGAGGAAATGGTTACGGGGGAGCAAGCCACGCCCGTTTAATTGAAGCGCTCGTATCACATTGACTGCTGGAGACATGAGGACGGCGGCGCGGCGCAATCTCCCACTAATTCAATAAGCGCTCATCAGACTGTTAAAAGACTGGCAATAATACAGTCATGATAAACTCGCTTCCAACTGTGCGTCCACAAATAGAGCGGGGCTCCACTGGAGCGTCGGGCACGGAATGGCCGCCGCTCATCCGGCATTCATCCGCTCCATCCGTGACCTCGGTCCGTTTTCCCAGCAAGCACCAGACACACACTTCGGGTTTTTTTTTTTTTTCCGAGCCAGAGGGATCAATCGAAGGTCACAGAGTCATCCGGAGGGAGAACTGAGGGTGACCCCCCCCCCCCCCCCCCCCCCCCCCCCCACACACACACACACACACACACACACACACTCCCTCCTCATCCCACCAAACCTCTTTTTTTTTTGCCTTCGACCAACCTTGTCCGATCACGGCAGTCAGCGTTTTGCAAAAGTGCCTGAAAGATGTCGGCCTGAATAATGTGTCCTATGAATAAAACACATTAGCTACAAAACACGCTGAATTATTCACATTTCAGAGCCTCCATCGCCACACAGGAGATATTAGGACTTCAGTCGCCGTGTGCACACAGTCCTCTGGGTCTCCGTCTCCCCCATGTTCGCTCCGTGTCGCTTCTCTCTTGATCATCCTCTCACGGTCTTTGTCATCTGTATTTTGTTAATCCTTGTCTGCTCCTCTGTGCCTCCTCTCAGCTGCTGATGGAGACCGTCTATTTATACTGCTCAAGTCGCTACTTTTTCCTGGAACATCTCGCTATTTATCTAAAAGGGCTCTTGAAGCTGTTGAGGAGTGCATTTGTTCTGAGAGAATCTTTGATGACTTTGGTAACACGCGCCGGCCCACAATGGATTCATCATTTAGCGTTAATCTGAGGCGACAAGCTGTGAGTTTCAAAGTGAAAAGCAGCCGGAATAAGGAGGAGGGCGGTTTGCTAATTAAATACTTGACCTAATATGCATCTTTTTGCACATTTTATTTTCAGCTCCACCAGGAATCTCTGTTTTTTCTTTTTCTAGATTGCGATGTGATTAGCAGAATCAACAGCACCACATGAAATTCAAAGGGTAAGGCAATCAAGCGATCGGTGCTTTTTGTAGTACCGTTTGCTTTTGAAAGCCCTCCCGTCTAACAGAATATCACTCGTGAGTAATCCCCATCAACCCAGCGTGCACAGTGTTGGAAACCCCTTCGTCAACAAGTCGATGGCAGCAGATTTGTTACCCTTTTGGTAACGGGGCCGCGAGTCGACAGCCCCGGTAACGGCTTTTAGCGCTTTGAGCTAAACGCTAGCGTGGCAGGATTACGATCACCCCGAGAGACACCGGAGAGTTATCTGCTACGTTATCTCGAAGTTGACCACCAGTAAAATCGGACGCACTCGAGAGGAAGACAAATATACCGACACAATTGTCAAAATGTGGCACCGGATTCCCGAAATAAACATTTAAAAAGGGGTGAACAATGACCATATTGGTGAACGCTGGGCCACTGTTTGAGTACAAATAAAAAAAAAGCAGAGCAATGAACACTGACACGTGCAAAAGCGTTGCTCAAGCCTTATGGACCGGAATTTAAAATAGCGATCCGCTTAACGTCTCCTACTGTACATCCCGTCGTATTTTGAGTCCACCCGTGCACTATTTCACCCGGAGATAGTTGGAATTTTTAGGCCACCCACTCATCCGACTCTGCCAAAAAGAGGCCGACGCAACAGCGGAGCCAAAAATCAAAATGAATGAGGGAAGCGGGTTTTCCGCGTGACTCTGAGTGTGGTTTGTTCATCGGTTGAGTCACAGAGTCTTCTGCAAGTGAACAACACATGAGACAGTGTTTGCAGTGCACTCTCAGAAGCAGCTTTCTAAATGTGACGTCAATGGTCACGAGCCTCTGTTTTCCTCAGCAACGTATCTGAGTCACACGGGCTTTGAGAGTGTCTGTCGCGGCTACCGGGTCCGAACAAGCCGAGCAGATGCGCGCGAGACGCAGACTCGGATAACAAAAGCCGACCCGGTGTTGTGTGCACGTGCGTGCAATTTATAAAATGAAACATACAGGGGGATGTTTTTCACTTTTGCATGTACTCACCAGGGCACAGTAAGTCTCCGGAGGGTCTCCACAGGTGATGTTGGGGGGATCCAGAGAAACCTTCAGGTAATGGGTCATGTCGGCTCCCTCCGGCTGGCAGGCCATGTAGTCCCAGGTCAGGCCTTCGTCCGAGTAAACCTGGGACTTGCACACGTCGTAGTGGCCCCATGCCGCCGGGTAGTGCTGCATGGCCGCCTGGCAAACCCCGGTCCACAGCGCCTGCAGCGTCAGCGCAAAATGGAAGCGCATGACTGGTCCTCTCTCGGCTCCCTCTCGAGGGCCTGTGTCTCGTTCTGAGGGGGGTACTAACGAGGGATCCCTCTTGTACTTCCGCTTATTCCAACTCACTCAACTGGAGTGAGGAGGCATGCCAAACTCCCCTCAGGTGGAGTGAGAGTCGTGCTTTATCGTTACTATTTCTATCCCCTTTTTTAGGTTTCTCGGGGTGGTGGGTAACTACGAGGGATGGCCAGGTTACCAGCCCATTGAGAAGATAAGAGGGGAGGACTGAGGGAGGGGGGAGGAGGAGGAGGAGGAGGAGGAGAAGGAGGAGGAGGAGGAGAAGGAGGAAGAGGAAGGGGGGAGGGGGGGAGGCAGGATGGAGATAGCCCTCTGACACGCTGATAGGAGGATGAGTGACAGATCTCCTCAGCTCGCCCGGCTGTCAATCATGGTCCTCTTCCTTCTGGTGCTGCGGAGAAACAGAAGAAGGTGTGGGGGGGGGGGAGAGGAAGGGGGTGATGAATATACCTCTCTTATGGGAGTAGAATTTGACAGTGAGAGAACATTAGCCGGTGCCGCGGCAAGAATGAAAGGCGTACGTGCGAATAGAGAGTTGGATGTGTGCAAGGTAGGGGTGCCATGGTGGTGTTTGTTGTCCATCAAAACACAGAAAATCAGTAAGTGAGGCCATCGGGGGTTACATTGGATCCTGCTGCCGTCACCCTCATCTCACTCAGCGGTGTCAAGCGTACAGTGTTACATACTATTCAGCCCCCCCACACACACACACACGCACACACACACACACACACACCCCACCCCACTGCGTAAGCTGGACTGATGGGGAGCCGTCTTAATCGGGAGCAGAACCGCGAGGCGCTCTGATGAATTTCAATGGCGGCAGTTGAACTGTCCGTGTGGTATATTGCCATCAAAATACTATTCTTCATAAGCAAAGGGGCTGTGGGGAAAGAGAGCCTGTATAGTGGTGGATGGATACATTAAATCAGTTAGTGGACTGCCACGACTCAAATCTTTACATTGTACCTTTCAGCTCGTGCCGCTGAGCCGCTAGCGAACAGCCGCTCTTGAGTTTTCAGCGACGGGCAACGCCTTCCACCTGAGCCACGGTTAATACAACAATTGGGATTACAGCGGCTTTTACGCTCCAGTGAACGAAGGAAAATAGCAAAATGCCAGACTTTTATACTCAAACGGGATAAAGCTGCCACTCTTGATCAAAACAGCCGTACGTTAACATAAATATCTTGTGGCTCGTGCTGCTTTCGCCTTTCTTCTCTTCTGGGGTAGAGCTGTCTGTAGCGGGAGCCGCTGCACTCTGTCACGTACAGTGATTTACCTCCCAGGCGACGCGGCGCCCATTTATATCTGCCAACCGCTGTGAGCGCTGGCCTCACTTTTCCTTTTGTCTAAAGTTCCCGGAGCTGAGCGTCAGACTTGCCCCTGCTCTCCCACGACTGTTCCTTCCAGTGGACGTCTCTTGGTCTTTGTTCTTGAAATGACCTTTAACGGGTTGGCCTTCAGGCCGTCTACAACCTCCGTGTATACGTTGGTGTGAAAGAAAACGGTGCTATTAACACACACATTGCTAATTAACTCCCATTTTAATGCATTATTAGATTTGAGCATACACTGGGTCACAGCAGCATTAAATAAATAAATAAAATAACAATGTATCAGTAGAAATAAAGGGGGGGATAATATTAGCATATAACAAACTCATCGGTGTTTCGAGAGATGCATAAAAAGTCTGGATTTCAGTGTGAGAAAGACAATATGGGAAAAACAATGCACTGTATGTACAGTACAGGAGTTGTGTTCACATTCAACAGAAACCCAGAAGCCTGGAGACGGGACACTTTCCAGATGTTTCTCTCGATCACGGAGTTGAGATGTACAGATTCGAAGAGATTCAACGTTTACAGAAGAAAAAGCACACGTTCCATGTGTGTATAGAAACGTGTTAATAGTACATTTGCGTCTTCAAAGTATACATTATATAGGTTGGACCGAAGTGTAGTAGATCCGGAGCTGCATCTGTGTCGGATGTGTTGTGCCATTCAGAGCCATTTCAATCTGACCGAATGTGCATCATAATTTGAAGGAACAGCAGGGACAAAGGCTCATACAAATATATAAAGTGCACAAAGGGGAAAAAACATCATCTGTTTCTACTGGAAACAAGATAGTGGAGGCAGAAAAAACTTGGTAGAGGTGAGGAATTCAAGAACACGGCAAGACAAGATAAATCGTACAAATGGCATATGCTATGGAAAAAAAGAAAAAAAAGTCATTCTCGGGCAAAATAAGAGATCTGTTACATCCCTGTGGCTAGAAACCGGGATTCCATTTAGCGCCAGACGGTCGACACAGGCGACGTGGAATCAGTACAAAAGAAATACTATTACTAGTCAGAGGACGGAGGAAGGAGGACGAAAGTTAAGGGGGGAAAAAAAGAAATGAAGCACCTTAAATGTAAAATGTAAGAATGTCAATGGGGGAGATGTCAGCAGGTGAGGAAGCAGCCAATTATCCAGAGGAACTCTTGGCACCGAGCTCCTTGTTCCCATTAAGAGACATAATATTACCGTGTTACGGGGGGGAGACTAAAGAGATGGCCGGAGAGTGTCTGGGTAAGTGTGTGTGTGTGTGTGTGTGTGTGTGTGTGTGTGTGTGTGTGTGTGTGTGTGTGTGTGTGTGTGTGTGTGCTTCATGTGCAGAGGTTCAAGTCATGGGTAATGAGACAACAAGCGGTGGCGAGGCTTGGATAACAAGCAATAGAGATCACAGAAGCGGGGGTCATTATCACCCCCACCGTCCAGGACTCAGCGGCCCCCCTTTCCCTTCATTAATCCCTGCTCACAACCCTCCGTCGCCCCCGAAGGCAAGAGGTGAGGGAAGGGAGGGGAGAGCAGATGGGAGAAGTGTGGACGTGCATTTTAAGGGAGAAAGGGGGGGTTATTTTAGGTCGCCTCCTCTAACCATCGATCAAGGTCCGAGGACATGAGAGGAGGCGCGCCCACAGGAAGTGGGTATCCAGGAGGATGTACCGCACCGTAGGCACAGGGCCTGACAGTAACAGGGCGGAGGTGGCCGGGTGCGTGACGACCAGACGGAACTATTTTTGTTGTAACAATAAATAAAGTGCATGTAATGAAGCCCGGTCACCACACATGTATCTTGGCCATTTCATCAGCGGCGTTACCCGTGGTGTGTTTGGAACAACAAATATGTGAGAAAGTCACATGGGGGGGTAAGATAAATACAGAAATAAAAGCTGAATTTTTTCTGTGTGACAACAAAAAAGGAAATAAAAAATGCTTTGAATAATAGTTGAAGCTGATGTGGTTATTCCACACCGATGTTCAAATACCTGCGTACATTTTTTTTTAATGACATCTACTTCTTCTCCCTCATTGATAATGCATAATCTATTAATATGCAAAAAAAAAGAAATGTCATTAAAGAGGTTCAGCTACCGAACGCATGACTAATTCAACAACTCGTCCGCCTCACTAGTCTCCACATCACACTCCTCCACTGTGAGTGGCATACTGGACCGTGATTGGCCTCCAAACGGGTTGTGATGTCACTGCATCGCTGCTCGTGCACACGCACGTGTTGAACCGAGATTCAAGGAGAGCACGGAGAAACTTTTCCCCCCTCCAGCAGACGGATGTCAAAAGAACTGCCTTCTGCACCGACAGGCTCAAACATCCAAGTGGGGGAACAATAAGCAAAACACATTTTGGAGTGCAGGAGGACTTATGAATAAAATCTGAAAAAAAAGATATGAAAAGTGTCAATATTAAAAACTTGAAATATATATATTAAAAAACTCGTTAAAGCAGCAATTTTGAAGTGTCGTAAAGAGGGAAGTAAAAGCTGTTTTAATGTTTTAAAGATATTTGACTAAACTGAAGATGAAAGGAAGTTAAGTAGATAAAATGTCACACCTCCTATGTCCGCAGCTATTAAACCTTTGAAATGCTTAAATAAACACATGTCTGTGTAGTTAAATATGAATATGATTGAAACAGTAGATATTTGCACGTTTGTCTGGTTGAAAATCTGACCAATTTTAAAAAGTTTAGCTTCGGGTCAGATATGGGCCCTCGCCGCACACAATGGCAAGACACCACACACACACAAACACACACACACACACACACACACACACGGCAGTAGACCGGTTTGTGAGGATGTGTGCTCACAGCCCGCCACACACCACAGGGGACACAGGTAAGACATTTTGTTTTCATATATATATTTGAGGACAAGGACCTTCCACGCACCCTAAACTTTAACCACTCCCCAGTATCTCGGGGGGGAGGGGGGGGGGGGGGGGGGGGGGGGGGGGGGGGGGGGGGGTACAGCCCTCTAAGTCCACTCCTATTTCATCCCCGGAGCCAGTCGAGCATGACAAAGTGTTTCTCCAAATCATAGTGTGCGTGTGTGTGTGTGTGTGTGTGTGTGTGTGTGTGTGTGTGTGTATGTGTGTGTGTGTGTGTGTGTGTGTGTGTTGGGGGGTGTTACATGCACGTCCCCAGAGCCGCTCTTTACTACTGGTGGGAGTCGCTTATAAATCATGCATGTCAGCAAATGAGCATGTGAAGGAGCACGTCCCTCACATCATGCCCCCCCCCCCAAAAAAAGAGCTCCTTCTCGCTTTAAGCCTCAAACTTCTGCGCTTTCCGTGGCAATCTTTTTATTAAACTGCTAAAAACACACCTTCACAATCAAACTGGCAAATAAGCACTCTTTTTTTTCCTCCTTCTGGCCACGACCACTTCCTCTCCCATCCATCCACTTTTCAATCATTGCGCCAATATATCCATAACTCTGCTGCTCGCCTGCTCACCCACTCCCGTTCCCGTGATCACATCACCCCTGTTCTCCAGAGCCTTCACTGGCTCCCCGTCCCACAACGGATCCAATACAAAATCCTTCTCCTCACTCACAAAGCCCTCCATAATCAGGCCCCCTCCTACCTCACCGACCTGCTCCACCACCACACTCCATCCCGTCAGCTCCGCTCCTCTGATGCCAATCTCCTGTCCATCCCACATAGGACCAAGCAACGGACGTGGGGGGACAGAGCCTTCTCCATATCTGCACCCTCCCTCTGGAACTCTCTCCCCGAAACTCATCCGAGACTGCACTGATCTTTCCTCATTCAAATCGCAAATCAAAACCCACCTGTTCAGAACTGCTTTTAATGTGTGATTGTTTGTTTTTGTTTTCTTATCAGGGTCCGAGCGACTCAAAGTCCCTATTTATTTGTTTTATTTGTTTTACCTGTATTTTAGCTATTCTTATTTATTTATTTTTAGCTTTTAGGATGTTTTAATTATGTGAAGTGTCTTTGAGTATTATGAAAAGCGCTATATAAATTAAATGCATTATTATTATTATCATTATTATTGCCCATATTGATCATTGTATTTCTGTTTGTGTGGGTTCAGCGTTTTCTTCTTCTGCTGCCGAGTGCAACAGCATTGTGAATTGCTCCAGACTCCAGATGTTGACTCCTTCTTTGATCCTTTTTTTTTTAAATAATAAATAAATAAAAATAAAATAAATATCCTGCCCGCTCTCTGAGCTCCACTCACCAGATTCCTCTGCCTGCCTTTCCAGAATCCCTAATCTCGCCAGTTAACAACCTGCCAATAGGGCCCCGGCGCGCTCATGAATAAACATACGGAGAGTGGAGCGTGGCCCCGCAAACATGACAGCCAGCCTCCGCGTGGAACAGCGGGCACGCCTGTGATGCATCCCCGGGGCAGCCCATCACTTAGCGCCCGTGTCCACTCCCTTAAAACGTCGCCACCTTCAATCGGCGGGTTTATGATCTTTTAATAATGACGGCAGGTAGCAATGGACAGCTGGTTAAGTGGTGGCGCATTTTCTTGTTTGGGGGGGGGGGGGCAGAAGGAATCAAAGCTGGGGTCTCTGCGGGTTCGACCGCAAATAAATAACTAAACGCGCCCGTGTTGAGGCTTGTTTCCCCGCTTCTGATGTGATCAACTCAACGCCCTGCGCGGGGGAAACCTGCAGATGTTGGGCCAGAGCCTCAACCCCGGACAGGGTTTCACTAGTTTAAGGATTTGGGATTCTCAAGTTTGAGAGGATTTTTTTTTTTTCCTTCTGGAAAAGGGCCCCGTTAGTGCTGGCTATCAAACAGCCGTGCTTGAGCCCTGCTGAGGCCACGGTTCCTTTGACGGGATGTGGCTGCGGCCTCTCCTCTGCAACCCCGCCGTCTGCTGGAGCCAGACGGGTCAGGCCTCTGGAGGCCAGCACGTCCCTGTCTGCCGAGGACGTGCTCCACTTGCCTCCACCAGCTGCAGCTGCCAAAATCCTCTATCGCTCCCTCTTGTCCCTTCTCAATGCGTCCCCCCTCCACACACACACACACACACACACACACACACACGCACACACCACTCCCCCCCTGGAGCTGCAGAAGCTGCCACATGCACTCTGCGTGTGCGAGAGCAGCACTTCTGACAGGGTGACTGCCGATGCTGACCCAGGCCGAGCTCAACACCACCACCCCCCCCCCCCCTCCCCCAGGCGTCAGTTACTCCAGCGCCACGTACACAGCCAGTGCATGAGGTGTGTGTGCGTGTGTTTGGGGGGGTGGGAGATAGTGAGACCAGGAACCAGGATCACGCCTCCCTCCGTCTCTCTCTCTCTCTCTCTCTCTCTCTCTCTCTCTCTCTCTCTCTCTCTCTCTCTCTCTCTCTCTCTCTCCCTCTCTCTCTTTGCGACACGGGAACACCTCATGCATTATTAAAGACACTCTTCCTAAAAGGCTGCTGGCGCATTACTCTGCAGCCACGGTGACATGTCTGGATACTCAAAAGGTCCACTTTAGCTCCAAACAAACGCGCTCTCCCAGGTAGCTCCCGCATGCACGCTGGAAATGCACGCAGGGAGAGAGAGAGAGAGAGACACACACACACACACACACACACACACACATGGCTTAAAGTGTCAGCTGCTAACAAACAAACACACGAAGGATGAGTCATTACAGCCTGTCTTTACTTCACATGATGAGGGGAATAACATTAACTACCTTGGCCATAAAGATGACTGTTGACTGTGAAATCTAATAATAACTCCTCCACTTTTCTTAATGCTGAACTTCAAATGCGGTGTGTTCACATCCACTCAGTGGTGCCTCCGCCCCTATGAGACACCGCGGTGAGGATAACGATCGTTAAAAGAATAACTGGTAGGATCCGACACGAGGCCACGGTAGAGTCTCGCAGATTCTAATGATGATCGTAGATTAATATCACGACTGGAGAGCGAGCACGTCAGCTCCAGGCTTGCGCGTCGTCACACCTGCGCGCTCAGGCACAGATTGGAATCCAGCGGTTCGCGTCGCGCGTGTCTCGTGTAGCGGTCCGCGGCAGGCTGCTCGTGTCGCTGGAGCCACGGAGGCCAACTGGGACACCAACGCAATTACGCTTGATAGATAACTCGGCAGCGGTGAGGTCATAAGTTCCACTAGGGGGCGCCTTTAAAAAAAAAAACAATGACCGGAAGACGTGCAGACAAGTTCTGGATGCGTTCAAGGTTTCCTCTTTTTGTAAATGATGATTAGTTGTCCCTGGTGCGGAGGCTTGGAAGTTGTTGTGTGTTGCTGTTTAGAAGGAGGAGAGCCTCCGCTCCCTGGCCGCTCCTTAGCCGTTAATCACAGAGTATGACGTCCATAACCAGCTGCTTTGACGCAGCAGCGGAGAGAGCATTATCCAACACACACACACACACACACAAAGTAAACTTTACAAGCGAGAAAAGGAACACAACTAAAATCAACAACGACAACTTACATTTCGTGTAAGAGGTATACTCCCCGTCCGCTCGCTCTTTAATGCCGCTCAACAAGTTAGGAGCAGCAGAAGGAGCATGAATGGAGAAAGAAGCTCTTTAACATGCGCTCCTCAGCAGGAACGTGATGAGTGCGCACGTCGGTCTCGGAGGAATCGCTGCGCGCACCATCTCTCGCGTCTCGCCTGCGTGCGACTCGAGGAAGGGAGGAAGAAACCGATCAAGAGGAGGCTTTCCCTGTCACTTCAAAACAAATGATTGATGGCCGTCCAGAGGGCTCGGTCAGCACCGCGCCTGGCGTAAACTGGGGGGATTTCTGAGCAGGTGCTCCGGTGCCAAAGTGTCCATCATCATCATCCTCTCTCTCTCTCTCTATCTCTCTCTCTCTCTCTCGCTCTCTCTGTCTCTCCCTCTCCAAGTGTCATTCCATCACGGAGTCAATCAGAGGCGCAGCGACGTCCGCAGAAAAAGAACGACAGCCCACACTTCTGCAAAAGAAACTTTGCGTCGCTCCTGTTTTTTCCCCTTCAGTTTGGTTCTTTGGCGTCCCGTTTATAATTCCTTCATTTCCAAACAGCCCTGCTTGCGGATCTCTGCGCGGATCTCGTCCGCACTCTCTCCTCCTCCCGAGCCACGACTAGTCTTCAGCCACTCAACTGGGGGGACGGGGACGGGGATCACACCAATTAGACTCGTGCGGCTGAGAATATCCGCGTGCACCTTCCTTCCCCCTGCTCTCGTTCCCCGGCGCGCCGCAGCACCGACCGCGCTGACCGAGATGACGGGGATGATAATGCGCTGCGAGGCTATGTTAGATGAGACGCACACCCAGCCTGTGCCCCCCCCCCCCCTCTCTCTCCACCCCACCCGCGCACGTGTGCACCTCGCCTTCCTTCAACCCCTCACACCCGCACACAAACAAACGCGCGCGCGCACACAAGCGCGCAAACCGTCCCTCATTTGGGACCCGTTGGGAAGTCAGGAGGGAGGAGGATCGCCTGGAGGTGAACATCTTCACTCGATAAACGCGTTAAATTACCCCCAAAAAATACGCGCATTAATATAGTCTCAAAATAATTATTGCATCCGGGTGACACAATCTCCAGCTCTCAGTTGGCGATCATAACTGGGAAGTGTGGACAAACGTATGTTATATGAAATGTAGTTCGTTCTGTAATTCCGTTTTATTAATCGTTGTAAATATCTTGTAAAATACATGTCATATGTTTCCGAATGGTGCGCAATTGTTGTTTGACTCTATTGTGTAAATGAAACCGTGGGTGTATGTAGTTTTTATATCCTCGTTCAGTAAAGTACTCCGAACTGGAGGAAGTCGTCTGAATAAAATAACTGATAGGAACAAAAGTGCCACTCCAGGGCGGAGGCGCCGTTCTAGAAAGTAAGAAAGTGGCCGCTGATAATTTAATAAACAAGTCGTTACAAAATAAAGAGTCACTTTTCATGCACCTTAATATCATCTAAAAACTCACAGATCAACTCTCGCCATCTCAGCCTCCTCCGCCAAATACAATCCCCCCAACGGCAGAGCGCCGGCTTCTCCTCGCACCTTATTGATGACCACGAGGAGGGAGCGCGTGAGCACAAGTCCGGTCGCGACCCCTCCGCGCGCAGGTTGACCCCGCAGCGGGTCGACGAGCCTCTGTGTGTCGATGCCTGCGGTCCGCGCGCAGCCTCGATAGGCCCGGAGAGGCCCCTGTCATCACCTGCCCGACCTGTGCTGGGGGCGCTTTGTCACGTCCACTGGTACCGCGGGGAGGACAGAGAGAACGTCTCCTTGTCACCAGACGGAGGTTTTATTTATTTTTTTGTTTTTTTTTTAAAGATGAAATATAAAAGATGGTTATCCAGCGTGATTTTTAAAAAAAATCTAAAAATCAATTGGATGAGCGCTGCCTCCGTGTTATCCACAAATGACCAAGAATCATGTGTGTGATTATCCGCACGGTGGATGACTAATTCATTTAGGTGTGGAAACGCAGTGCCGATACCGCCTCGGCTCCGCGCGCGTCCACGAGTCCTTTGTAGCCTCTGATATACATACAGGTGAGTTATGTACACACACACACACACACACACACACACACACACACACACACACACACATATGTAAGAGTAAAGCCGTTTAGTCGGAGAAATAAAAGAGTTCTTTCCCTTCCAGAGTCTGGAGACTCCCGACATTTAAGCTGCACCTGATTTCCTTTGCTTTACCTTTTTTTTTCAGTACATTCCGGCACATAGAAAAGTGCTGGAATGAAAGCAGACAAAGATTATTATTATTTTTAAATAGCATCGGCTTACTCTCTCCCCCCCATCCCCCCCCCCCCCCCCCCCCCCCCACCCCCATCACGACGCCCAATCCCCCCCTCCCTCCTCCGCTAACTCGGTGCGCGTCGCAGCGACGCATCCAAACTTTACGCGCTCCGGCATTCGGGTGGAGAAGGGCCGGGAGGGGGAAACAGAAAGCGCCCGCCGGAGCCTCTCACCTGGTGTTCAGTGCTTCATGCCGCCGAGGAACAGCCCCCCGTGTCGCCTGTTGCAGCCAAATAAATCCTTCCGCTTTGAAAAAACGGGACATGGTAGCGCGCCGCAGCAAAAAGGGGGGACAACTCGCCGTTGGGAAGCGCACCGGCTCGTCTGCGCCGCTCCCGGGGAATGGACGAGAGAGCTGCCCGTGCAACGTCACTTAGAGCCGGGCGCACACACACACACACACACACGTGGAGACGACACGAGGGGGGTGGCGCGGGGGTCTTCCAAGACAAGTGTAATGGTTTAAAGTTGTTTGAAAAATGAAGCAGGAAGATTCCAAGATGCTCCCGAGCAGAGCGAGAGAGGCTCGCTGCTCTCCGACACAGTGAGGCGCGGAGTCTTTGGCGACTGACTTTCACCTCGACTTTATTTCTTCACGTTCTGTAGCCTCTGCTGTAGGAGTCGTCCTGTCACATTGTATAGCTGAAACACACACACACACACACACACACACACACACACACACACACACACACACACACACACTGTGTCGGGACAAGATCCCGAGGTCACATGGCAACTCTGATCGTCCCGGTGGAAGAGATGTGTTGGGGAATCTATTGTTATGGTTTGAAATGTCTGTATTCGACGAAATATATAGTGGGAAAGATCCGCGCGGCTTTCAGGAATAATTTACTCGTGATGTAACAGCAGGAGCGAGACACAGAGAGCAGAGGGGGGGTGGGGGGGGTTCAGGGTTAATGTGTATACATCCACACGGACTGCCACTCTCCCCGATCACCCTCTTGCTCTTTAGAGTCCTGATACTCAGAGGTCGAACAACTGATTGGATGGAGACGTTTAAGACGGAGGTCAATCAACAGGAAATGGAACATTGCAGATCTGTTTGGACATTACCACCATGGAGGTCTAAAGGCACAATATCAGACCTGAGAGAAATAAAAAGAGCTACATTGAGTTCATCGAGAAAAAGCCAAACCAGACCATGAGGTCTGGTTTGGCTTTGTTGAAGGACACGGCTAGGAGACCTCTCTTTTCTTTCTCCCCTATTTCACTCCAGAGAAGAGGAGTGCATGCACAGCTACACAAAGAGCACATGTGTGTCCCTCTTATTGACAGTGACATGGTAATGTGTTCACTTTTTTATTTTTTATTTAAGCTCACTGGCAGACTTAAAGCAGTTTCCCGTCTCTTCCTCTCAAGGACTAAAAACATTAGGCCCTGCAGGCGGGGTTACAGGATGCATGTGTCATACCAGATGTGTGCAAAGAAAGGAAGATGCATTTTGTATGTGGAGGATTAGTCTCACATGCACACGCACACACATACACACACACACACACACACACTGAGACAAAAAGACACACACACATTCACACGACAATACACTTGTGTCTTCAAATCAATCAGTGGGTTCAATAACTGGCTCTTCACTTGTGAGGCCGATGATCACAAATACCGATCATATATATGTTGTGTGTCAAATCTTAATCTATCTAGTAACAGGTCATTTAAACTGTAAACCGGTGATCTCTGACGTGGGCAAAAGCATCAGCTTCTTGTCCGCAATGGTGGCGGTTAAAAATAAAAGGTACGTTCCAATAAACAGCCATCGTGCCATCTCACATCTCAGAGGGGTTTCAGTCTTCATGTGGACCAAAGAAAGAACGGGATGTGCTTCCTGTGCATTCACGTCTCCGATATCTCACCGTGACTTTGTGACGTCTGCATTCCTGCCATGTGGCTTCGGAGCTGCTGCACCTCCTGCTTCTCTGCCCGGAAAGCATCCCGACTCCTCTCGGGAGGCGACACTTAAGTGAGAGCCAGTACATGTGTGTGTGTGTGTGTGTGTGGGGGGGGGGGGTTGCATTGTGGGATGCCTCGGCTTGGACGGACTGAATCGGGTCAGTCTCGGCACCTGTGTGCACCCTGCTCCGTTTTTTGGACCTGTCAAAGGTTTATCACGCTTCATTTCAGCCCCCCCCCCCCCCCCCCCCCCCCCCATACCCATCCCCCAATCTGCTGCCTGCAGACCTCTGCTGCTTATCCAATCCTGCACGGTGTCCTAAACCCGCATAACCCAACGCGCCCACATTGAAATATCATATTAGGTTATAAAACAATACCTGAGAAGAATTACATAGAGGCATAATCCAAAAAAGTGCATGATTGAAAAGGGATTAGTGGGTATGAGGGTGTGTGCGTGTGTGTGTGTGTGTGTGTGTGTG
The DNA here is from genome assembly GCF_009769545.1 of Cyclopterus lumpus. Taxonomy (NCBI): domain Eukaryota; kingdom Metazoa; phylum Chordata; class Actinopteri; order Perciformes; family Cyclopteridae; genus Cyclopterus; species Cyclopterus lumpus. The sequence goes on from NC_046985.1 coordinate 13,871,676, forward strand.
TGTGGTGGTGGGGGGGGGGATGTGGCCCCCACACAGTTCGGTGGATTTGTACTTTGCTCACAGGCTGAGAGCCGTCTGCCCCGGGCTGATTGTGAATCGGGGCCATCCCGTTCAGATTTACGTGCGAGTGATTTGGGATTTACTTTCTTAACAGGCGCCGTCCAGATCCGTCCCCCGTCCCCCGTCCTCCGTGCGCGGTGCGCGGTGTGTGTCCGTCCGTGAAGTCGCGCCTCGATGCGTCTGTGATAGGCGGTGGCTTTTCCTTTTTTCTTTTTGCAGAGATTTTGCAGCTCAAGGCTAGAATAAATACCGTTTCTCATTTAAATAAGAGCACTGTTTCATAACTGTCGAGGAGAAATACATGGGACATGCACGTGGGACCGAGTTATTTCGGGGGTTTTCGCAGGCAGGCGGGCGTGGGGTCAGCTCCTGTTGCTATAACGATAATGATGACAAATGGTCTGGCCCTCCTCAGGGGCCACAGGGAGAGAAAAAAAAAGTCCTGCTCCCTGGGGGTTGGTCACCAAATTAGCTTTTGTCAATACCAAGCTCCCCTCCAAATTGTCCTCCCAGATATGCTGACAGAAGTATTGGTTACTGTAAGTGAGTGTGGGAATTGAACCCTATTGGCTCATTCGCAGCGTCAT